>NC_081841.1:105420257-105639562 GCF_963259705.1 Myotis daubentonii
CAAACTTCTATGTCACCCATATTTTTGAGTTTGTCTTATATAGTAGATGTTTTGTGGGATCCAGTGTTTTAATCTTTCAGGTCTTCTGGGCTGGGTATTCTAGGGATGCCCCTTACTTGGGATATTTGGATTTTATTTGTGTAGTTGGGTCTTGAGTGTTATTGTCTTGTTTGTGAATGGTGTCTCCTCTCAGGGTATCTGATTATGTTGCTCACTCTTTACCACGTTGACCAAAAAGCACAAAATACAACTCGACAAGACACAACACAAAGGGAACAAAACACAAATGTAATCACAACACTGATAACCCCAGTAAAAGTGACCACCAGAGAAAAGAGAATTAGGAGTGAGAAAAGAGAGCAAAAATGATATTGAGAAAAGGAAAAAAGGTAAGAGAGGAAAGAAAAAGAAGAAAGAAGGGGAAAAATATACATATATGGGGAGAAAACTCCACAAAACAAACAGATAAACCAAAAAATCCAAACAACAAACAACCAGAAAAAAAGGGGGTACAGTATCTGTAGTGGCAGAGCTTATTTACAGACAATAAGGTAAAGGAATTGAATGAATGGGGGAATGGTCACAGTTCAGTATAGAGGAGGTAGAAAGAGAATGAGTGGATAAGAAAAAAAGTCAAAAACAAAATAATCAATAAATAAAAAATAAAAAGATGAAAATTTTTTTCTTTAATCCATCCATCTAGATCAAGCCTGATGCCTGCGAGTTTGTCATGCTTGATCTATATATTCATCTATTTTTGGAAAAGGAGAATAGAGGAGAGAGCAGATAGGCTTGAGTTTAGTGAGTGAAACTAAGCAATTAGAAGAAGAGAGCAAAAGAGGAGAGGAAAAACAAAAGCATAAAAAATTGGCTAGCAAAGAAAGAGAAAAGAGAAGGGTGCATGGACTTGGAGCAGGGGAGAGGAAATTAGATATATGAGTAAGCCAACAGAGACTACAATAATAATAACACATCAATAAAGCAGATAAAGAAGGTCAATTTTTAACAAGGGGTAAAAAGAAAGGTGAAAGGAAAACTAAAGCAAGAACAGGAGAAGAGAAACAGGATGAAAAAGGGAGAAGTGAGGAAGAAAAAGGTGGTAAAAAAGAAAAAATAAGATAAATTAAAATAATGATAAAAATTAAAAATATAATGAAGGGGGAAAATATACATATATGGGGAGAAAACTCCACACAAAATATAAAAGGTTAAAAAAAAAATAAATAAATAAAATAAATATTTTTTTTTGTTTCTTAAGTAAAAGATAAAAAATAAAAAGTTTTTATTCACTTCAGCTGAGTTTTAATGTTCCAATGGGGTTGGTTTAAGACCCCTCTCTACTGTTCTGTCTGCCACTTCTCAGTTTCCTGTTAAGTAGTCAGCACCATGTTGAAGTTCCCAGTGATTCACTGCTCCTCTGTCTGTATCCACAGCCTTGATTTCAGGCAAGCGGGACCAATCTGCCCACTTTGTTTGCTTTCAGTCATATTTACACAAGCACCTATTTCTGACTTGGGCTTTAGGTTGGGGTGTTGCTGTATTAGTTTCTGGGATCAAACGGCCTCTCAACTCAGTCCCCAATGGCTCCCTGGGGCTATTCAGATTCGTTATTTCCTCTGCAGAGCTTTAGGCTTGGTGTGGCTGCACTAGTTGCCCATGGGTGCTGGGAGGTGTTGGCTCTTCAGGAGAGAAATGGCTGATTTGGGTTGAAGAGACCAGAATGTCCTAGTCCCAGATTTCTGGTCACTTCTCCCTGTCCTACTCCTTTCCTTTCTACAGCCTCTTCCCAGCCTCCACAAAACTGTACCTCAACCTGCATCACAGCCTCGGTAAGTGTTTGTAATTGAAAGATCCTATGAACTGGGTTTAGTGAGTAAACACAAGGAAAATATAAAGGCAAAACAGCCATGCCACTGCCTGCGTGTCCCCGCCGCCCCCCCGCCCCGCCCCCCACCAATACTGCATGTTCAAGCTGCCTTTCTGGGCAAGACTCTCGGGGTTGTGGACTTAGACCTAGATTCCCCAGCTGCTAGCAGCCCTGTGGACCCCCTTCCACAGCCAAGTGTTATGTGTGTCCCCAAGGGACTTGGTGCAGCATAGGTTCCTTCTGACCCTCTCATCCTGGTTGTCTCTCTCTCCAGCTCAAATCCCTGATCCTAGTGTTCTCCAGGCATCATCTGTCCTTTCTGGCCACAGATTGTCTCACCAGCTGTGTTTCATTCCCCAATTCCAGGTGGATGTTATTCGATTTAGTTGTTTCCTCTCTTTGCGCAGGACACATCTGCCTATTCAGCCACAATTTTGCCTTTCTTCCTGTCCTCCTATTTTTAAATTGTCTTTTTGTTTTTCGTTCTCTAATTGAGTGCTTTTTGCTACCCTATCTTTTAATTTACACATCTGATATTTGGCTTCCCCTAATCTGCTGTGTATTTTTTCCACTGTGTTCTTTATTAGTGCTGTGTCTTTCTTCATAGTTACTTTCTATTTTCTCATGCTGTTGAGCATCTTCAACATCATTATTCTGAACTCCATGTCTCATAAATTTCTTATCTCCATTTTATTTAGCTCTTCTTCTGGAAAATTCTCTTGTTTTTTCATTTGGGTTTTTTTTTTTGTCTCCCTATTTTGGCTTCCTGTTGGGTTTGTGTCTATGTATTACTAGTAGGTAGATCTGGTACACCTCCCAATCTCTAGTGAAGGACAGAGTCAGAAGCTGTTTCTGATTGCCTTGCATACCCTATTTGGAGCTATCAACAATCCTCAGCTTGTGGCTCCCTCTGCTGGGGTGGGGTGGGGTGCCTTTGGAAAGGACCAAGATATACATCAAGGTCTGCTTTTCCTATCCCCCGGGCCCCAAATTAGGTCAGGCAGACTCAAAGCCTCGAGAGACCCACCTCTGCCTGAAGTCTGATTGTATTCAATCTTGATTAGCCTCAGGCAAGTGGTTTTCTAACACGGTAGGGCAAATTAATTGCTTCTGCCTGCAGGTGGATTGTTATTCTGTCTTCTAATGGGCCTCAGAAACTCCATAGGCTGGGGCAAAGGCTTTTCTGATAGGATGGGGCAACTGCCTTCCCCCAGGCAAAAACTGAATTGATAGCAAAGGTCTGCTGGAGAAATATGTCCTCTGCAGCATGAGGAAATGGCTCAGCACGGGAAACTAGGTTATCTGCTTTCTGAGGTCACACAACTTCAGTTTACTCTATCCTCCCTCTGCCAGAGCCCTGAGTGACTACACATGAAATTTTGTGCATTGGCCCTTGAAGAGGGTGCCTGAATTTCCAGCCATCTCTCCCTGCAGACAGCAACCCTGTTATGTGAGCACCTTTCTCAGCTCTTGTGCTCTGGTATGGGGAGCCCAGCCTGGGTTTTAGGTCCTAAAGTTCTCAGTGGGGACCCCTCACAGCTGAGATATCCCTCCAGAACTTTAGCTTCTGCCTGTGGGAGCCTGCTAGCCCTTTCTCACCTCCTTACTTCCTACCAGTCTCTATGTGGTATTCATTTTCCTCCTTGGTCATCAGTTTTCTCTCCAATTAGTCTTATGTTGGTTATTCAGGATGGTTTTTCTGTATTTTAGTTGTAATTCCAGTTTAGTTCTGGGAGCATGTCAGTGTAGCATTCACTTACTCCACCATCATTTTGGAATCACCTTATTAATCTATTTTTATCATTATTCACCTATTTTCCAATAAACAAGCCACAGAAGACTCAGAAAAGAGCTAGAGAAAAAGCAAGTTTCCTGTCTGCAATGCTCAGAGCCTGCCATGTGCATCAGGGAATGGCAGAACACACAAGCTGGATGCCAGGCAAATCATAGCACCCTGCTCCACACAGTCTAGTTTACAGGGGAGTGTGTCTGGCAAGTCTTAAAGTTTCAGATGCATTAGAAGCAGGGCTTTCAACTTCATCTATACATATAAAAGCCTAAGCGACTGAACGACTGGAACAACTGGTTGCTGTGATGTATACTGACCACCATGGAGTAGATGCTCAGTGCAGGAGCTGCTCCCTGATGGTCAGTGTGCTTCCAGAGCAGGAGCACTGCTCAGCTGAGACCCGTCCCAGCTGCCCACCAGCCCTCCAGCAGCCACTCACTCCCTCAGTAGTTCTGCAGGTCCAATCTCCAGAGAATAGGCCAGCCACTGATGGACCAGCACCTCTGGCACGATCCCTACAGCACTGAGGCTTCCTGGATGTTGGCCCTCGGGCACCGCAGCCACTTCCCCTCCCTAGATGCTCTGCAAGGAAGAAACAATATAAAAGTGGCCACCAGGTGGCTCCCGACAAGTAGTGCGAATGTCAGGGGACAGATCTGGATCCTGGGCTGGCCAGGGCGTCCCAGGGCCTGCTTGGAGGGCCAATCGTGTCCCAGCTTCCCCCTCCTCAGGACCCCACCCATGCATGAATTCGTGCACCAGGCCTCTAGTATAATAAAACCTAGCAACAGAACAACAGGTGTCTACTAAATAAACTTCACTGGAAGGGCCTGCCTGTCTCCCCTGAGGCAACCCTGTAGACAGATTCCATGTCTAAGCTGAAAGGATGGGTAGAACTGCCTCCACCTTCTCATGCTCTGCTCTGTGGACACTGCACTTTCCTGAAAGGATTTTAGCCTACATACAAACAGGCTGGCTCCTCTGCACAAACTGGTCAACTTGTTTGCCTCAGAGTTAGTGAGCTTCATTGTTTCAAAGTGCTTTGTGTTTGATTTCTAAACTCCCTGACAACTCAATGTGGTTTTAATTAACTTCTTTGAATTCAGTTGTTTTCAACTCAAAAGCTTTCTTGGATAAAAATTAGCCCCATCAGCTTGTGCCAGTGTGTGATTTAAACCTGTGGCTTTTCCTTTGCCATCACTGGCTGCCAAAAGATGGGAAATGCCTTTTTATCAAAGTGCTGGGTTTTCCTTGTGTTTTTGTGATAGATACTACTGAGATGATTTTTTATGAATTTGGCTCAGACCATATATGGTGAGGGAAGAAGAACTAACTATGGCTTTCAAAACTAACTATGGTTATGTTCAGACACCTGTGTTCAAGACTGCATCTTTTTTACCACGTTCAGCTAGCATTGTGATGTAGGCTTTTTAAAACATGAGTTCTTGCCCCAGTCAGGTGGCTCACTTGGTTGGAGTGTCATCCCATATACCCAAAAGGTTGCAGGTTCTATTCCCAGTTAGGGCACATACCTAGGTTGCAGGTTAGGTCCCTGGTTGGGATTAGTATGAGAGGCAACCAATTGATGTCTCTCTCTCTCTCTCTCTCTCTCTCTCTAATAAATGAACATATACTTGGGTGATGATTTAAAAATAATAAATAAATAAATAAATAAATAAATAAATAAATAAAACACTACTTCTTTAGTGCCTAAGTGTCACTGAAGGTTCTATCTGTTGGCTTTGTCAATCTGCCAGATACAGGGTAGTCATATAATTTATTGTTCGTGTGAGGACCCTTTTGAGAGTAGAAGAGGGTATTAACTGGATGTGATGCCACAAGAGTAGGTGTAAACCAGGACATCCCGGCAGACAGGATAGAACTCTTCTGCCCCGTAGGCCATCACTGAGTTCTTTTGAAGGCCCCATGTGTGCTGGGAATGTTGCTAAACTTTACCTGCTGATTGCTCTCATAAATTTAAGTTATTTTCTCCCTGGAATAATCCATTAGTTCCTCCCTGGTTCATTCGATTTCAATAACTCACTATTTCAGGACCCCAGGACCCTTCCACCACGAAGTCCTTTTTCTGCTTCCAATGTTCCTATTCATTTCCCCCTTCACCATCCATAGAGATCTTAGTGATTGTTCAACACCTTCTGCAAATAGAAGCAGGTCAGGAGGTTCTTGTCACCTAAGCTCCTACAGGGCTGTGTTTGTGTCCTCCTTGGGCACTTGCCTGCTTTTATTTTATTACACTTTTACTGCTAAGCTGAGAGAGGAGACCAAACACAAAGTCTGGGCTCCAAAGTAGTCATTAGACGTGAGCCCCTTGTTTTAGCTACTTCTCATGCCTTATTTTAATTCTGGTCTTTTGGGCATATTGTTTTCTAAACTGTGATAAGAAATAAACATACAAGAATATTGAAATCCTTTCTATATTTGACATTTTTAAGGAACAGCCCACACTGTTGCTAGATTTGAATGCTGGCATCTCCATGTAAGAGCTGTGGAATCTTGTGCAAGTTACTTAACCTCTCTGTGCCTATAAAAGAAGGATAATAATAGTTCCTACTGCCCAGGCTTCTTATGAGGAATGAGTCCTCACAGAACAGAGCATGGACATATGAAATATCAGTATCTTGGCTTTTGTTATTGTTCAGGCTGCATTTCCTATTTCTTGAGCATTTATTCACATTTTTGAATTGCATTGTAACTAAAAGAAAATCCAGAGCTATCAGCACATGTCATGTAGCGAGGCCAATTGTCTACCTACCCATCAGGCACACCAATGCTATCCACTGGAGAATGATTGCTTTGATCCAGTGGACACTTGGCAGGACAGAATGATGAAAGGAGGTTGGCCACTGCAGCACAGTGAAAAGTCGCCTGAAACATGAAGAGCTGACCAGGCCACCCCACCGGTGTCTGCACATCTGTGTCCCCATCTGTAGAACAGGAACAAGAATAGTATTTATTTCATGGGGTAGAAGCAAAGATCAAATGAGATAATACATGTGAAGCATTGAGCATGGTGTCCAGTGGATGCAAGTACTCAGTATAGCTCTGATGTGTTCCTGGCATCCATTTGGGAATATGGGTGATTGTTGTTAGAAGAAGTGCACTGGGTGTCCTGCAGAAGGTGCCCCCCTACTCCCTTCAACTGTGGGGAAATTCATGGTTGGTGCCACTAAGGGAAACTCAACAACAACCTGAGAAAGTATGGTCCCTCTTTTATTAGAAGGACTGGTGAGAAGAGCATATTTTCCCTCTCTGAGCACTGGGAAGGATGGCTAACACTAGCAGCTAGAAGAGTGGTCAGGCTCAGACAATATGACAGTGACCACTAGCAACAGAAATAGTATAAAATTAATGCCATTAAGATCCAGGCGGGATCCACACAAGAAATCTTTATTATTCACCAAGGAGAGCACATGACCTCTTGGAGACTTTGCCAGGAAAGAAGAGGTGAGAGCACACATGGTCCTTCCAGGGGGGGACTCAGAGCCACGGGTTTGTTTGCACATGGTCATTGCATCCTGTGTTCCTAGAGTGAGTCACTCTGACTCTGTAGGCCTGGAGAACCAGGGGTCACACACAGTACAGGATCATAGTCCTGGGGGAAGAAGTTTGCTCACTTCCAGGTGTACCTGCACCTAATGTGTGCGTCTGTCTTGTTCCAGGAATCTTCAAAGAAGGGAATTCCACCAGCTTTTCTTGCCATCTGTTATGTGCGTCCCCACTCACACCATTCCTTCTTCATCATGGCTCAGGGAAAGCTACGGTGGTCTGCCTTCTCCTTCAGCAAGCGCTCTCAGAAAGCCCACATGGCACAGTTGTCCTCAGTTAATTTTCACTTTGGTCTTAGCCTCATTCAGACTCTGATATTAAAGTAGAAATAACACTTTGTGACCTTTAACCAGGGCACTGCTGCTCCCCACCCTCTCCCCTGGGGTTTGGTGAACCACACAGACTTGTTCTTCAACATCCTTATTTCTGGTCCTCTCTTTCCCAGCAGGGAGATGACTAATGCTAAGAGCCATGTATGACACCAAGGTTTACCAGGCACACCAAGTGCTCATTTGAGATGTACTTCCAAATAGTAATATCTGTGCTTGGAACCCAAGGTTAAATTTAGTTACTGAAAGAAGTCCCAACTTTGCCCCACCCCTCTTCAGTGCTGTGCCCTTCCCTTCCTGAGGATGCAGTGAGGATGAGTTCCGAAGTGAGCACAATGGTGCTTCTCAGAGGTGTCAGGCAGAGTGTCACCGAGTGTGGTGACTGGAGGACCTTCTGAGGACAGCCTATTGTGGAGTGGGCTTGCAATGCACTCCTCACTGGCAGAGGCTGTCGCCACTTTTGCTCTGGAGAAAGTGAATTTCAATGGCAGCCTAGGGAGGGGCTGCAGTGGAGGTGGGGATGTCATAAAGAGAACTTTCTTTAATGTTCTCCAGATATTTTAAAATGGGCTTTACTCTGTGCTGCCATTCCACCCTGACGTCTGGGTGGCAGCTCAGGCTTTGAGGTTGTCACTACTCCCTGGTTGTGGCTTGGAGGAAGCCAAGGAACTGAAGGAACTCAAGGGTTGGTTTCACTTGTGTGGGAACAGTGACCACTAGCCTCCAAACTCTCATCCTCCAAACTCTCTGTCACAGCTAAGCCCAGTCACTATCCTGGCCTGAAAAGAAGAAGAAACTTGGTCAGAACACAACATTAAAGACTGAAGGGGGCCAGAGTCGTGGAGAGGCGCAGAAAGAGAGGGGCTGGGTGTTTGGACAAATTCAGGGTGGAGTGACACACTGTGGGGTGGGCTGGACATAGGCAGGGAGGACACTTCCGTACAGTGTGCTGTGGGCTATGTCCAGAGAACTCCTAGGGTTTTGGGGAACAGGAGTAAAAAATTAGAGTTATTTTGAAATTCCTTTTGTTGGCAGGACTGTTTGTCGAGCTAATCCAGGAAGGTCCCGGCTCTATAAAGCCACACAGTCGAGTGGGTGACAGGCCACTCATCTCCACAGGACAGCCTGGGAAGGGTTTCCACCTGGGCACTGAAGGACAAGAGCCCTGCAAGAAAGGTCAAAGGCTAAGGGGCCATTGGGGTTTGGGTTTATTGAACAGGCAAGGGTGAAAAGTGGCAGTGGTGGGGGTGGGAGTGGTGTTAGTTTACGTGTAGGTGTGTTTGCTATTAACTTCATATTCTTCTGCCAGGAAAGCTGGAGTCCTGGGCCTGACTGCTGGGCTGGGTATCTTCCCTGTATCCTTGGGTTGTCTCTGTTATTGGCACTGGAAATGAGGAGAATGCTAACGTTTAATGTCCTTTTTATGGCCAGTTTTGGTTGCTGGAACCTTCCTCTTAGAAAAGATACTGGTTCGTGCCAAACCGGTTTGGCTCAGTGGATAGAGCATTGGCCTGTGGACTGAAAGGTCCCAGGTTTGATTCCGGTCAAGGGCATGTACCTTGGTTGCGGGCACATCCCCAGTGGGAGATGTGCAGGAGGCAGCTGGTTGATGTTTCTCTCTCATCGTTGTTTCTAACTCTCTGTCCCTCTCCCTTCCTCTCTGTAAAAAATCAATAAAATATATTAAAAAAAAAAAAAAAGAAAAGATACTGGTTTGTGACTGAATGATCTCTACCCACAGAGAAAAACCATCTTCCTCAGAGGGTCTGGGTTGGATTCTCTTTAAAGCAATGTGTGGCCTCCAAAGGCCCTTCATAAGATGGCTGAGAAAAATCAGAGCAAAAACACAAATGTTTTTCTCTATGTCTCTTTCTCTTCACAGCTGAGTTGAAATTCTTGCTTTGGGCCATATGGTGTGGATATTCCAGAAGGAAATTATATAGTGCTCTCTGTTTCTACTCAACTGCTTTTCACTTTGTCAAGTGGACCCTTTGAAGCAGCCTTCTTACCTCAGATTCTGACATGAATAATTGTTTAATTGCCTCTCAGTCTATACAAGATAAAGAACCAGGCCTCAAATTTGTATAATTCTCTTAACCAAACAATAGTGGAACCACCCAGAGCAGGTTTCAAAGAAAGGAAACAATTTCTTACATATGTTAAACATTTTATTTTTTTAAAAGTCCTTTGCTCTGTAGTATTTTGTTAAATTGGATAATGCATATGAAGCACTGTGTAAATCATGTAACAATAAAGTAAGATTTTATAACAATTACTGATTTGATTTTCTATATAAAAAGCTGAAGCTCAGAGAAGGGGAGTTACAGCCCCAAATCACAGCAGTTAAGCTAACACAGGTGGCCTGTCTCCTTACTCTGCCCACTCTCTGCTCTGTACCAGGCACTCCCCCTACAGAGGCCGGCTTCCGAGCAGACTGGCCTGACGTGGGCCCACAGGTGTGTTTCCGGATCTGAGCTCCCAGGCACTGACCTCGCCATCTCCCCTTACAGGCTCAGGTGGAGATTTGCCTTTTTCCAGGTTTAGCTGCTGCCAATCACTCTTCAACAGAGCCCTTGCCCTCAAGCTGGGATAGAGAATTGCTACATTCCCTAAATTAAAAAAAAATATGGTTCTTTTTCTTTTTTTCTAATCCTCACCAGAGGATATGTTTTTTATTGATTTGGGGGTGGGGGGGGAGGGAGAGGGAGGGAGAGGAAAGGAGAGAGAGAGAGAGAGAGAGAGAGAGAGAGAGAGAGAGAGAGAGAAACATGGGTGTAAAAGAGAAACATCAACCGATTGCCTCCAGTTCACATCCTGACTGGGAATAGAACCCACAACCTTTTTGGTGTACTCGATGATGCTCCAACCAACTGAGCCACCCAGGCAGTGCTGCTTTTTCTTTAAAAAATAAAACAACAAAAACTATCTCTGAAATAAGGTCACCAACCCATTTCTAGATTTTAAAAAAGCTATTAGCAAATCCTCATTTTTAGGTAGGATGTTGTCTTCGGCTTCATATGTGAAGGAGATGGCTTTAGGGCATTTCTGAGTGGGGCTGAAGCACCCACCATTCTCCCACCCTCTGCCAAGATGGAGCCTACCCTGGGAGGAAGCAGGATACAGGGCCAACGAATCAACACCAGGAACCCTGTGAAGGTTTTACTGGACAGTGTCTGGGCCTAGTGCAGGTCTGTTGGGGTCCAACCCCAGCAGGTCCAGGGGTTCCCAAAGGTGTGGACAGAGTCGGAGAAGAAGAAATGACACGGAGACAGCGTTCAGTTGATCAGCAGCCTAGCCAGGTTCTGTCGCCAGGTTCTGGGTTTTTTTTTTTGTTTGTTTGTTTTTTCTAAATACTTTAATTTGGTTTCAAACATATGAAGGCAGTACACATGTGAGTGAGGAGGTTGCTCAAGTCTGTAGGGGAAAGGTTACAAAAGATACATACAAATATCATCTCAAAAGCATGAGGGTCCTTATATCCTTTCTTAAAGAGCATAAAAAGCAAGCACATTCTATACAAATGAGAGTTGTGACAAAGAATTTTATAGTTCAAGAGCCTGTCACAGTATGAGGTATAATAATGGACAAGAAGTCTTACAAGCTTCTCTTGTCCAATACTCACTGAAGTCTCATTCGTTTTTCAGGGGGACCTTTAGTGCTCACTGTCTGTTGGATGTTCTTTGTGGTCTCCTTCTCATCAGACTTCACAGTTTCTGGTATAGGTTCTGCCTCTTTCTTTGTCTGATCCACTGGGACAGGCTTTTCTCCAGACTTTTGCTGCACAAATTTGGGTGGAAATTTTTGCCTGAGGTCTAGGAGTAAAGCATCCACACGTTGCCTCTGGAAAATAGAGCTTGGTTCTTCTTTCCTTTTGGTTTTAGGTTTAACTTTTTCTTGCTCTTCATGATCTTTGAAGTGCCACCAATACCCTTTGGAAGGATGTGGATGATATCGACAGTATGACATAGCTTCATCAAAAGCTGACTGAATGCCATGCACCGCAGTAAGCACTCTAGAGTTTATAACTGATCCCAAGTCTGGTGCCTGGTAGATCACTCCAGCAATGATATAGTAATCAGCCAGTGGGATAACTTGGGTAGGGGACTGCCGCTGTTGCTTCCGGATGATAAAAAGAATGGGCTCTTGAGCATGTAAAAGGATGTATTCCACTCCAACCATCTGATTTAAGTGTTCTAATTTTAGTCTCTGCATTTTGACCACTTCATTATTACATGTTCTGTCGTAAAAAGGATTACTTTTTTTCTGAAAATTAATCTAGGACACTTCCACTGTTCAAAATGGGGATCCATGTACTGTCAACCCAAGAGATTCCCAGTAGATTATCTCGAATACCCACCACCGCCATAATTCCAAGTGTTCCCGGGTTCTCCTTCCAGCGCAGAGAAGACGTAACCACTAGGACGACGGAAGCAGAGGGTTGCTGGTCCTCGGGACCCTGAGGAGAAATGCAGAGGGGAGGACAGTGCAGGACTCACAAGAGGGCAGGGAAGGGGAGGAGGCCAGGAGTGCAGGGGAGCTCCAGGTTCTGTGTTTTATTGTCTTGTTACATCTGTATTTATACCAGTTGATTTTAATCCTATCAATTTCTATTCCAAAGGTTAGGGCATTTCCTATCTCCATTCCAGGGAGTAAAGATTATGTAGCTTAAGCGTGATTGTTTGTAGTTAAAGTGATTAACTACCCGCCTGGCACTTAGTTAAGGGGTTTTATTCCCTCCCTAACTTCAGGGAAAAATCCCTACCTGGGGAAACAACCTTTCTCGGGGAGGTGACCTTGGTTAAAACACATAGCGCCAAGAAGGGGAGCAAACATATTAAGAACAGTATGCCATATACGCCAGGTCCCTTGAAACATATGATGTGCAGATGTTTCTTTCCTGCAGCGACTGTGTCAAGCAGCAAGGATGGACCAGCTTCCGGTACAGGTCTGCCTCAAATCGGCCGCTAGGTAGCATGTGGGCTCTTGACTTTGTGCAGGAAAGATTTCATAACATGAGCCCAGGTAATTTTGAGAATATGTGTATTATAGCTGTGGACAGTGATAGGAAGGAAGGGTTTAGGATACAAGAAGCAACAGAAGGGAGCCTAGATCAGCCGTGGGCAAACTAGGGCCCGTGGGCCGGATCCAGCCCATTTGAAATGAATAAAACTATTGAAAAAAAAGACCGTACCCTTTTATGTAATGATGTTTACTTTGAATTTATATTAGTTCACACAAACACTCCATCCATGCTTTTGTTCTGGCCCTCCGGTCCAGTTTAAGAACCCATTGTGGCCCTCGAGTCAAAAAGTTTGCCCACCCCTGGCCTAGATGGAGCTGCTATTAGCTCACTGAAAAGTCAGAGAAAAGGGGGGCCTTAGAGACAGGATCAAAGGGTTTATGAGCCTCATGGGGTCCCTTAGAATTTAGGAGTGAGCAGAGCTACAAGGTGTGAGTGTGCTCTATGAGAGTGTATTGTGAGTAGAGTATACTTGTTAAAGCTGGGAACAGTGAAACAAGGAAGGGCTTAAGGTAGAAGAAGCAACAGGAGAGAGCCTAAGCTGGGCTGCTTTGGCTCACTGAGAAGTCAGAGAAAAAGGGGGCCTTGGAGACAGTTTCAGGGGGTTAACCTGGAATGAGCTGCCACTGCCTGTTGCTCCCCTGGTTGCAAGTTGCAAGTCTTATGGGAACCCTTAAAGTTTAGGAGAAAGAGATTTGAGGCATGGGTTTACTCTAGCAAGAGTGCGCCCATAGATCCTATGTCTTGAGGCTTTTTATCATTCTTGGGGGGAGGATCCTAGGGGAGGTCTTGAGGAGGGTCTTAGCAATATTCATTAGCATTCCAGGTGTGTCCTTCAAAATGTTGATTCATCAAAATGTGCACATAGGGGAGTTAGGGTTATTATTTGGTTAGTTTTATTTTCAAAGAATGTCATCTAGGAGGGACTAGGACCTAACTGAGGCTAGTCTACCCCATGGCATTATGAAATATGTAAACCATTTTCTCTTAAGTATTCTTGGTTAGGGAAGACAAAATCTTGTGGTTCATTTGCTGGCTGTGAATTGCTGAAATTATTTGGCCTTGTTTAATTATTTTTGTCTCAGTTTCCCTTATTCCACTTGTCAAGGCATTTCCCCTGCTTCTTACTATCCTGTCACAGGGGCAGTCCAGGGGAGCCAGAGAGAAGGAGCTGGATGCCTTGAAGAGAGGGTTTCATGGGCATCAAAGGATACCATCAGAGTGAAAGGCAACCTAAGAAGTGAGATTGCAAATCACATATCTGATAAGGGGTTAATATCCAGAATACACAAAGAACTCTTATAATTAGAAAAAAATTCAAAAACAAACAACCCCAGTAAATATTGTGCAAAGAACTTGAGTAGACACTTCTTCAGAGAAGATATACAAAAGGCCAACATGCACACAAAAAGGTGCTCAACATCACTAGTCATTAGTGAAATGCAAATCAAAACTACAATGAAATGCTACTTCACACCCATTTGGGTGGCTGTTGTAAGAAAAACAAAAATCTCTTGACAAATGAGAGACTAGCAAGTGTTGGTGAGAATGTGGAGAAACTGGTACCCTTGTTCACTGCTGGTGGGAATATAAAATGGTGCAGCCACTGTGGAAAGCAGCATGGCAGTTTCTCAAAAAATTAAACAGAATTACCACAAGATCCAGCAATTGGACTTCTGCGTGTATACACAAAATAATTAAAAGCAGGGATTCAAATAAATGCAGAGGTGGGCAAAAATGATGCAAGGAGGGCCAATCAGAATGAATCTTCAGACTTTCCTTGGAAAGGCTGGGCAGGGATGCTGCCTCTTCTCTTCTGGACTAGAATGAGGAAATAGCTGCTGGAAGCCAGAGGGATCCTTAAGGGGAGTAAGCCTTATAAGGTGACACCGAAAAGGGCAAAGTGAAGAGCTAGAAAGAAATTGGATTCTCAGTGACATTGTTGAGCTACTGAGTCAAGCTTTGCCTGCAGTGAGCATTACCTCTAGCACTGTTGGTTACTTGACCTAACAAAATCCCTAATGCTTTAAGCCATTTTTAGTAAAGCTCTGTTACTTGTATTCTAACTGATAGAGTTTATTGATGATACATTAGTATACAACTTAACAGTTTACAAATCACAGTATCCAGCTTCATTTTTACAACAGGGATATTCAGAAATTTATTTCGACAACATAAATGGATCTTGCGAATATTATGCTAAACAAAACAAGTCAGACAGAAAAGTTAAAAGCCTATGTTTTCACTCAGGTGTGGGATATAAAACTGAAAGCAACAAATAAAAAATAATAATAATTAAAGCAAAAACCCTCATAGACACAAGCAGCAGAATGATAGTTACGAGAAGGAAGGGCAGAGGGTGTCAAATATTTGGTGATGAAAGAAAATTTGATCTTGGGTGTTGGGCACACAATGCAATCAGTACACAGAAGATGTATCATAGAATTGTACACTTGAAATCTAGATAAACTTATTAACCCATGTCACCCCAATAAATTTAATTCGAAACAAAAGAAATACAAAAAAGAAAATAGAAACCATGAAGGCATTGCCCTAGGTTAAACATGGTTAAGTAGAAAAGTTATGTGAGGACAGAAGGTATGGACATGTTTTAAAGTTCTCTTCTCAGGGCTTTTTACATTATTTGCCAACCAGATGTAATAAATATTTGTTAAATAAATCAATCAATCAATCAAAGAATAGAGATGGGATGGTAAAAAGAGTGATAAGTTTTATTTTATTTTTTTGTTTTAATCTTTATTGTTGAAAGTATTACATCTGTGCCTTTTTTCCTCTCATTGAGCTCATCTAGCCACTCCCACCTTCCACCCCAGGCCTTCACCCTAGTGCCTGTGTCCATTGGTTATGCATACATGCATGCAAGTTCTTTGGTTGATCTCTTCCCCTCCTACCACCCTCCCCTGGCTTCCCTCTGTGGTTCCATGCTTCCATGTCTCTAGATGTATTTTGTTCAACCATTTGGTTTTGTTCATTAGATTCCACATATAAGTGAGCTTATGAGACACTTGTCTTCTTCTAACTGGCTTATTTAGCTTAGAACAATACTCTCCAGGTCTATCTATGCTCTTGAAAATGTTGTTATTTTTTTTTTTTTTTTTACAGCCGCATAGTTATTCCTGCTGTAAATGTACCACAGCTATTTTATACACTCATCTACTGATGGGCACTTGGACCATTTCTAAATCTTAGTTATTATAAACTAGAGGCCCGGTGCACAAAAATTTGTGCACTTGGGAGGGAGGGCCCTCAGCCAGGACCCCTTGGGGGATGTCCACCTGTCCACTTAGGCCCATTCCCCGGGGGATCAGGCCTAAACTTGCAGTCAGACATCCTTCTGGCAGCCAGGAAGCCCTTGAGGGATGTCTGACTAAAGGCTTAGGCCCCCAAGGGATCGTGTCTAAACCATTAGTTGGACATTCTTAGTGCTGCCACGGAGGTGGGAGAGGCTCCTGCCACCACCACTGGGCTGGCCAGCCATGAGCCAGCTTCTGGCTGAGTGGCACTCCCATATAGAAGTGCACTGACCACCAAGGGGCAGCTCCTGCATTGAGCGTCTGCCCCTGGTGGCCAGTGCGCATCATAGCAACCGGTCATTCTGCTGTTCAGTCAATTTGCATATTAGCCTTTTATTATTATTATTATATAGGATGTCCCTATTTCCCCCCTTTTGCCCCCTCTAGCCAGCTCTTGCCCCCCACTTCTCTCTGGCCATCACCATACTGTTGTCTGTGTCCATGGGTTGTGCATATATTTTCTTTGGCTAATCCCTTCTTTAAATTCACTTCTTTAAATTTTTATTTTCAGATAAGTGCTTATAACTGCACTATTATATATTTTCTATTATATCATTTAGAATTAAGATTTTTTTAATTGAACCCTTGTAAATTTTAGCACAATTTAATAAATTATGCTAGAAGCAATTAGGAGATTTTTCATGTAATGCATACACATTTCAATTAATATTTTATTAATTTTTAATTTTTTAATATTTTAATTTGAAATAATCTCATACATGTAAAAAAAAACTATAAAATACTACAGCATATTATATGTACCATTCACCCAATTTCTTAGGTGTTAATAATTTAAGCATAACCATTATGCAACTAACAAAATTTGGAATATATTTTTCTTATAATCTCTTTAATGTTACTTAATCCATTTACTTTGTTTTTGTTAATCTTCACCCAAGGATATGTTTCCATTGAATTTTAGAGAGCGTGAAGGGAAAGGGAGAGACACATTGATTGGTTGTCTCCTGCACATGCTTTTATAGGGACTGGGGATCAAGCCAGCAACTGAGGTACATGCCCTTGACTGGAATCGAACCTGGGACCCTTCAGTCCAAGGGCTAATGGTCTATCCACAGAGCAAAATAGGCTGCAGCTTAATTCATTTACTTTTAATCTATCTGTGTTTTTATATTTAAAGTGGGTTTTGTTTTTGATCCACCCTCATAATCTGTCTTTTAATTGATGCATTTATGCCATGACTTTCAGAGTGCTCACTGATAGAGTTACTACCATATCAGGTAGATGCTGGGGCTTCTGAGGCGGGCCTGCCTTGCCACCCGGGACCCACTGATGGGGTCCCAGGCGGCCGGCCTGCCCTGGATGGTGGTTCACTGGCAGTTCGCACTGTCCCACCCTGCCTGCAGTATGCAAATTAGCCGCCATCTTTGTTGGCAGTTAATTTGCATATCACACTGATTAGCCAATGGGAGGCATAGCAAAGGTATGGTCAATTATCATGTTTGTCTATTATTAGATAGGATTGTGGTGCTATGAACATAGGGGTGCATATATCCTTTCTGATTGGTGTTTTGGGTTTCTTGGGATATATTCTTAGAAGTGGGATCACTGGGTCAAATGTCAGTTTCATATTTAATTTTTTGAGGAAACTCCATACTGTTTTTCACAGTGGCTGCACTAGTCTGTATTCCCACCAGCAGTGTACTAGGGTTGCCTTTTCTCCACATCCTCTCCAGCATTTGTCATTTGTTGACTTGTTGATGATAGCCATTCTGACAGGTATGAAGTGATATCTCATTGTCATTTTAATATGCATCTCTGATGATTAGTGAATGAGCATTTTTTCTTGGCCTTCTGTATTTCACTTAGGTCCTTTGCCTATTTTTTTTTTAATTGTGTTGTTGGTCTTCCTTTTGTTAAGTGGTATTAGTTCCCTGTATATTTTGGAAATTAACCCTTTATTAGATGTATCATTGGCAAATATGTTCTCCCATGCAGTGGGCTCCCTTTTCATTTTGTTGATGGTTTCTTTTGCTGTGCAGAAGTTTTTTATTTTAATATAGTCCCATTTGTTTATTTTTTCCTCAGTTTTCTTTACCTTAAATGTATCGGTAAACATATTGCTATGAGAGATTTCTGAGATTTTGCTGCATATGGTTTCTTCAAAGATTTTTATGGTTTCACGTCTCACATTTAAGTCTTTTTATCCATTTGAGTTTATTCTTGTGTATGGTGTAAGTTGGTGGTCTACTTTCATTTTTTTTGCATGTACCTGTCCAATATTCCCAAAATCATTTATTGAAGAGACTGTCCTTACTCCATTGTATGCTCTTGCCTCCTTTCTTAAATGTTAATTGAGTGTAATGGCTTGGGTTAATTTCTGGGTTCTCTGTTCTGCTCCATTGATCTATATGCCTGTTCTTGTGCCAGTAGCAGGCTTTTTTATTACAGTGGGGCTTTATAGTACAACTTGATATCTGGTATTGTGAATCCTCCAACTTTGTTCTTCTTTCTCAAGATTGCTGTGGCTATTTAGGGTCTTTTTTGGTTCCATGTAAATTTTTGGAATATTTTTTCTAGATCTGTGAAATATGCCATTGGAAATTTAATAGGGAGTGCATTGAACCTATAGATTGCTTTGGGTAGAATGGACATTTTAATATGTTGATTCTACCAATCTATGAACGTGGTATATTTTTCCACTTGTTTATATCTTCCTCTAGCTCTTTTTTCAACGTCCTGTAGTTTTCCAAGTACAGGTCTTTTACTTCCTTGGTTAAGTTTATTCCTAAGTATCTTATTTTTTGTTGTTGTTGCAATGGTTAAATGGGATTTTTTAAAAGTTTATCTTTCTGAGAGTTCACTATTGGTGTATAAAAATGCCATAGATTTCTGGGTGTTAATTTTGTATACTGCTACATTGCTGAATTTATTTATTAAATCTAGTAGTTTTTTGATGGAGTTTTTAGGGCGTTCTATGTACTATATCATGTCATTTGTGAATAATGATAGTTTTACTTCCTCCTTTCCAATTTGAATGTCTTTTATTTTTCTTCTTGTCTGATTGCTATGGCTAGGACTTCCAGTATGATGTTGAACAAGAGTGGTGAACGTGGGCATCCTTGTCTTGTTCCTATCCTTAGAGAAAATGTTTTTAGCTTCTGCCCATTGAGTATAATGTTGACTGTGTGTTTGTCATAAATGGCTTTTATTATGTTGAGGTATGATCCTTCTATTCCAACTTTGCTGAGAGTTTTTATCAAAAATGGGTGTTGGATTTTGTTGAATGCTTTTTCTGCATCTATTGATATGATCAGTGATTATTGTCTTGCAATATGCTTATGTGATGTATCACATTTATTTATTTGTGAATATTATACCAGCCTTGCATCCCCAGAATAAATCCCACTTGATTGTGGTGTGTGATCTATTTAATGTGTTACTAGATCCAATTTGCTAATATTTTGTTGAGGATTTTAGCATCTATGTTCATCAGGGAAATTGGCTTGTAATTCTTTCTTTGTCATGTCTTTATCTGGTTTTGGAATTAGAGTAGTGCAATCCTTATAGAAAGATCTTGGAAGTGTTCTTTTCTCTTGAATGAATTTTTTTGGAATAGTGTGAGAAGGTTAGGTGTTAGTTCTTCTTTGAATATTTGGTAAAACTGTGTGAAGCCATCTACACCGGGGCTTTTCACCAGGAGATTTTTGATCACTTCTCTATTTCATCAGTTGTTATTGTCTTATTCAGGATTTCTGATTTTTCCTGATTCAGTTTTGGAAGATCGTATTTTTTTCAGGAATATGTCCATTTCATCTTGTTGAGTTTGTTGGAATAAAGTTGTTCATAGTGTGTTTTTTTTTATGATCCTTTGTGTTTCCATGGGGTCAGTTATTACTTCACCCCTTTAGTTTCTGATTTTGTTTATTTGGGTCTTCTCCTTTTTTTATTGTTTTTTTAAATTGTTTTATTGCTTAAATTATTACAAAGAGTATTATATATGTCTCCTTTTTTCCCCCGCTCTTGACAATCCCTGGCCTCTCCTACTCCTCAGTGTCTTATGTCCATTGGTAATGCTTATATGCATGCACACAAGTCCTTCGGTTGATCTCTTACCCCCCCCTTCCTGCCCCTCAACCCTCCCTGGCCTTCCCACTGTACTTTGACAGTCTGCTCAAGTCTGCTCTGCCTCTGTATCTATTTTTGTTCATAAGTTTATAATGGTCTTTATTATCCATAAATGAGTGAGATCATGTGGTATATTTCTTTCATTGACTGGCTTATTTCACTTAGCATAATGCTCTCCAGTTCCATACATGCTGTTGCAAATGGTAAGAATTCCTTCTTTTTTACAGCAGCATAGTATTCCATCGTGTAGATGTACCACAGTTTTCTAATCCATTCATCTACTGATGGGCACTTAGGCTGTTTCCAGATCTTAGCTATGGTGAATTGTGCTGCTATGAACATAGGGGTGCATATATCCTTTCTGATTGGTGTTTCTGGTTTCTTGGGATATATTCCTAGAAGTGGGTTCACAGGGTCAAATCATTTTTAGTTTTTTGAGGAAACTCCATACTGTCTTCCATAGTGGCTGCACCAGTCTGCATTCCCACCAGCAGTGCACGAGTGTTCCTTTTTCTCTGCATCCTCTCCAGCACTTGTCGTTTGTTGATTTGTTGATGATAGCCATACTGACAGGTGTGAGATGGTACCTCATTGTTGTCTTGATTTGCATCTCTCGGATGATTTGTGACTTTGAGCATGTTTTCATATGTCTCTTGGCTTTCTGAATGTCCTCTTTTGAAAGGTGTCTATTTAGGTCCTTTGCCCATTTTTTGATTGGATTGTTTATCTTCCTTTTGTTAAGTTGTTTGAGTTCCCTATAAATGTTGGAGATTAAACCCTTATCAGTGATAACATTGGCAAATATGTTCTCCCATGCAGTGGGCTTTCTTGTTGTTTTGTTTATGGTTTCTTTTGCTGTGCAGAAGCTTTTTATTTTGATGTAGTCCACTTTGTTTATTTTCTCTTTAGTTTCCAATTCCCTAGGAGCTGTATCAGTGAAGAAATTGCTTCGGCATATGTCTGAGATGTTGTTGCCTTTGGATTCTTCTAGTATTTTTATGGTTTCCTGTCGTATATTTAAGTCCTTTATCCATTTTGAGTTTATTTTTGTGGATGGTGTAAGTTGGTGGTCTAGTTTCATTTTCTTGCATGTATCTGTCCAATTTTCCCAACACCATTTATTGAAGAGACTATCTTGGCTCCATTGTATGTTCTTGCTTCCTTTGTCAAATATTAATTGAGCATATTGGTTTGGGCCAATTTCTGGGCTCTCTAGTCTATTCCATTGATCTATATGTCTGTTCTTGTGCCAGTACCAGGCAGTTTTGAGAACAGTGGCTTTGTAATACAGCTTGATATCTGGTATTGAGATCCCACCTACTTTGTTCTTTCTCAGGATCGCTGCAGCTATTCGAGGTCTTTTATTATTCCAGATGAATTTTTGGAGAGTTCGTTCTAGATCTGTGAAGTATGCTGTTGGTATTTTAATGGGAAGTGCATTGAATTTATAGATTGCTTTGGGTAGTATGGACATTTTGATGATGTTGATTCTACCAATCTAAGAACATGGTGTGTTCTTCCATCTGTCTATGTCTTCCTTTATCTCTTTTTTCAACGTCCTGTAGTTTTCTGAGTAGAGGTCTTTTACCTCTTTAGTTAAGTTTATTCCTAGGTAGCTTAATTTTTTTGGTGCGATGGTAAATGGGATTGTTTCTTTAGTCTCTCTTTCTGTAAATTCACTATTGGTGTATACAAATGCCATAGACTTGTTGGCATTAATTTTGTATCCTGCTACATTGCCAAATTCATTTATTAAGTCTAATAGTTTTTTTATGGAGTCTTTAGGGTTTTTGATGTATAATATCATGTCATCTGCAAATAAGGACAGTTTTACTTCTTCTTTTCCAATTTGGATGCCATTTATTTCTTCTTCTTGTCTAATTGCAATGGCTAATACTTCCAGTACTATGTTGAACAGGAGTGGTGAGAGTGGGCATCCCTGTCTTGTTCCTGTTCATAGGGGAAATGGTGTTAGTTTTTGTCCATTGAGTATGATGTTGGCTGTGGGTTTGTCATATATGGCTTTTATTATGTTGAGGTATGATCTTTCTATTCCCACCTTGCTGAGAGTTTTTATCAAAAATGGGTATTGAATTTTGTCAAATGCTTTTTCTGCATCAATTGATATGACTATGTGGTTTTTTTCTTTCAATTTGTTTATGTGATGTATCACGTTTATTGATTTGCGGATATTGTACCATCCTTGCATCCCTGGGATAAATCCTACTTGGTCATGGTGTATGATCTTTCTGATGTACTGCTGGATCCAATTTGCTAGAATTTTGTTGAGGTTTTGGCGTCTATGTTCATGAGGGATATTGGTCTGTAATTCTCTTTCATTGTGTTGTCTTTCCCTGGTTTTGGTATTAGGGTGATGCTGGCTTCATAGAATGAGCTTGGAAGTGTTCCTTCCTCTTGGATTTTTTGTAGTAGTCTGAGGAGTATAGGTTTTAGTTCTTCCTTGAATGTTTGTTAAAACTCCCCTGTGAAGCCGTCTGGTCCTGGGCTTTTGTTTGATGGAAGCTTTTTGATGACTGCTTCAATTTCTTCCATAGTTATTGGCCTGTTGAGATTTTTAGATTCTTCCTGATTGAGTTTTGGAATGTTGTATTTTTCTAGGAATATGTCCATTTCCTCCAGGTTGTCTAGTTTGTTGGAGTAGAGCTGTCCATAGTATTTTTTAACAATCATTTGTATTTCTGTGGGGTCTGTTGTTATTTCGCCTCTATCATTTCTGATTTTGTTTATTTGGGTCCTTTCTCTTTGCTTCTTGTTGAGCCTGGCTAGAGGTTCATCAATCTTCTTTATCCTTTCAAAGAACCAGCTCTTGGTTTCATTGATTTTCTGTATTGTTTTTTTGGTCTCTATGTCATTTATTTCTGCTCTAATTTTTATTATCTCCTTCCTTCTGCTCACTCTGGGCTTATCTTGTTGCTCTCTTTCTAATTCTTTGAGTTGTAGATTTAGATGATTTACTACCATTTTTTCTTGTTTGTTGAGATAGGCCTGTAGAGCTATAAACTTCCCTCTCAGGACTGCTTTTATTGTGTCCCATAGGCTTTGGATTGTTGTGTTTTCATTGTCATTAGTTTCCAGGATGTTTTTAATTTCTTCTTTGATCTCATTGGTAACCCAATCAATATTTAATAACATGCTATTCAGCTTCCAAGTGTTTGAGTATTTTGAGTTGTTTTTATTGTAGTTTATTTCTAATATTATGCACTTGTGGTCTGAGAAGATGGTCGGTATGATTTCAATCTTCTTGAATTTGGGGAGACTTTGTTTGTGACCCAATATGTGGTCTCCTTTTGAAAATGTCCCATGAGCACTTGAGAAGATCGTATATTCCCTGGCTTTGGCGTGAAATGTTCTGAAGATGTCAAATAGGTCCATCTGATCTAGTGAGTCATTTAGGATTACTGTTTCTTTGCCAATTTTTTGTCTAGAGGATTTATCCAGTGATGTCAGTGGTGTATTAAAGTCCCCTACTATGATTGTATTGTTGTCAATCTCTCCCTTGATATCTTCCAGGATTTTTTTTTTTATGTATTTGGGTGCTCCTGCATTGGGTGCATATATGTTTATCAGGATTATATCCTCTTGTTGTATTGATCCCTTTAGTATTATGAAGTGGCCTCCCTTATCTCTTGTTATGGCCTTCACTTTGAGGTCTATTTTGTCCGATATAAGTATTGCTACCCCAGCTTTTTTTCATTTCCATTTGCCTGAAAGATATTTTTCCATCCCTTCACTTTCAGTCTTTGTGAGTCCCTTCTTCTGAGGATGGTCTCTAGTAGACAGTAAATGTATGGGTCATGTTTTTTTTATACATTCAGCCACTCGATGTCTTTTGATTGGAGCATTTAGTCCATTTACGTTTAAAGTTATTATTGAAAGGTACTTGTTTGTAGCCATTTCTATTTTTTGTGGCTGTTTCTTTCTGAGCTTTTTATTTCTTCTTTTTTACACCAGTCCCTTTAGCATTTTTGCATTGCTGGCTTGATGGTGATAAACTCCCTTAGCCTTTTTTTGTCTGTGAAGCTTCTTATTTCCCCTTCAATTTTGAATGATAGCCTTGCTGGATAGAGTATTCTTGGATTCAGTCCTTTGCTTTGCATCACTTTGTAAATTTCCGTCCATTCTTTTCTGGCCTGATGTGTTTCTGTTGAGAAATCATTTGATAATCTAATGGGAGATCCCTTGTATGTAACTTTCCGTCTCTCTCTGGCAGCCTGCAAGATTCTCTCTTTGTCCTGAACATTTGCCATGTTAATTATGATGTGTCTTGGTGTGAGTCTTTTCGGGTTCACCTTGTTTTGGACTCTCTGGGCTTGTGTGTCTTTTTTCTTCCCCACCTCAGGGAAGTCTTCTGATATTATTTCTTCAAATAGGTTTTCCAAGTCTTGTTCCTCTTTCTGTTGTTCTGGCACCCCTATTATTCATATGTTGTTTCGTTTCATGGTGTCCCATATTTCCCTTAGGCTCTCCTCCTGTCTTTTAATTTTTTTCTCCAATTGCAGTTCAGTTTGGGTGTGTTTTGTTTCCCTGTCTTCTGATTTGCTAATTTGGTCCTCCACTTCTCCTAGTCTAGTGTTGAAACTTTCAATGGTGTTTTTTATTGCAGCTATATCACTCTTCATTTCTTCTTGCTTCTTACATAATTTATTGATTTTTTCATCTGTTTTTTCTTGCTTCTTGCATAAGTTGTTGATTTTTTCCTCCATCCGGTTTATGCATTCTAGGACCCTTAATCTGAATTCTTTTTCTGTCATGCTGCATGCCTCGGTTTCACTTAACTGCCTTTCTGGTGAGTCCTCCTTTTCTTTCCTTTGGGGATTTCTTTGTCTACCCATATTTGATCTCACCGACATATCTAGATGTTGAGTCGTTCAGGGGCTGCTCCTTGGGTGGCAGTGGCTCCTCGGGCTGTGGTTGCTCCTCTGGCAGTTGTTGTGGCAGCTGCTCCTCAGTTGGCAGGAGCTCCTGTGGTGGGTGCTGTTCACCGCTGTGGTGGCTCCTCTGGCTGGTTGGGAGAGGCTTCACACACAGCTGCTGTTCCTCAGACAGAGGATGTGCTGATCACGAGGCTGCTGTTCCTTGGATGGGGCAGGCTACACATGCAGCTGCTACTCCTTGAACTGGGGCGGACTGCTCATGTGGCTGCTGATCCTTGAATGGGGGCTGGTTGCATGCTGCTATTGTTCCTCTGATGTGGTGGGCTGCTTGTGGGGCTACTGCTCCTAGGACTGGCAGCTGCTCATCGGACAGGTGCAGGCTGTTTTGGCTCTGCTCCTCGGACCGGTGCATGCTGCGTAGAGCTACCACTCCTCAGATGTTGGAGGTCTGCTCGTGTGGTTGCTGGTCCTCGGACCGGAGTGGGCTGCCACTGCTCCTTGGATGGGGGCAGGCTGCTCACACAGCTGCTGTTCCTCGGATTGGGCAGGCTGCTCGTGCGGCTGCTGCTGCTTGGGCGAGGGCAAGATGCTTGTGCAGCTGCTGCTCCTCAGACTAATGCAGGGTGAGGGCTGTGCGCAGCTGCTGCTCCTTGGATGTGGGCGGGCCACGCAGGGCTGTCTCTCCTCAGACGTAGGAAGACTGCTCGTGTGGCTGCTGCTCCTTGGACAGGTTGGACTGCTTGTGTGGTTGCTGCTCTTTGGACGGGGAAGTGGGCTGCTCACACAGCTGCTGCTCCTTGGACAGGGGCAGGCCACATGAGGCTGCTGCTCTTAGGCTCGAGGCAGGCTGCTCACGGGGCTGATGCTCCCTGGACAAGAGCATGCCGCTCACGTCTGGGTCCTCTCTTTGTTTCTTGATGAGTCTAGCTAGAGGGCCATCAATATTTTTTATCTTTTCAAAGAACCAGCTCTTGGTTTTATTGACCTTTTTATTGTTTTTTCAGTCTGGTTGTCATTTATTTATGTTCTGATCTTTATTATTTCCTTCCTTCCACTTACTCTGGGCTTTTCTTGTTGTTCTCTTTCTAATTCTTTAAGTGGTAGGGTTAGATAACTTATGAAAAGTTTTTCTTGTTTTTTTGAGGCCTGTGATGCTATGAACTTCTCTCTCAGGACTGCTTTCACTATGTCCTAAAGATTTTGGTTTGTTGTATGTTCATTTTCATTTGTCTCCAGGATGTTTTTTATTTCTTCTTTGATCTCATTCATTGTTTAATTGCATGTTATTGAGCCTGCATGTGTTTGAATGTTTTTGAGTGTTTTATTATAGTTGATTTCTAGTTTCATGCCATTGTGATCTGAGAAGATGCTTGATATGATTTCAGTCTTCTTGTACTTGTGGAGACTGTGTTTGTGGCCTAACATGTAGTCTGTTTTTGAAAATGTCCCATGTGCACTTGAGAAGAATTTATATTCTGTAGCTTTGGGGTGAAATTTTCTGAAGATGTCAATTAATTCCATCTTACCTAGTGGGTCATTTAGGATTGATGTTTCTTTGCTGATTTTTTTGTCTAGAAGATTTATCCAGTGATGTCAGTGGGGTATTAAAGTCCCCTACTGTGATTGTATTGCTATTAACCTCTCCCTTGATATCCTCCATAAGTTTTTATATATTTGGATGCTCCTATGTTGAGATCATATGTGTTTACCAGTGTATATCCTCTTGTTTTATTGATCCCTTTAGTATTATGAAGTGGCCTTCAATGGCCCTTGTTATGTCCTTCACTTTGAATTCTATTTTTTTCAGATATGAATATTGCTATCCAGCCTTTTTTAAATTTCCATTTGCCTGGAAAATATTTTTTTCCATCCCTTCACTTTCACTCTGTGTGTCTTTTGTTCTCAGGTTGGTCTCTTCTAGACAGCACATATTTGGTCATATTTTTGTGTCCATTCAGCTACCATTTAAGCCATTTATAATTGAGTTTACTATTGATGGGTACTTATTTATTGCCATTCTTATTCTTTTTTTCTTCCTTTATTGATTAAGATATTACAAATGTGTCCTTATCCCACCAAAGTCCCCTCATCCCCCCAATCCTGCCCTCATCCTCACCCCTGTAGTCCACATCCATCGCTTATGCTTATATGCATGCATACAAGTCCTTTGGTTAATATCTCCCTCTCACCCCCACCCTCCCCTATCTTCCCTCTGAGTTTTGAACATCTGATAGATGCTTCTCTGTCTCTACATCTGTTTTTGTTCATCAGTTTATGTTGTTCATTATAATCCACAAATGATTGAGAGCATGTGATATTTATCTTTCTCTGACTGACTTATTTCACTTAGCATAACACTCTCCAGCTCCATCCATACTGTTGCAAATGGTAGGAGTTCCTTCCTTTTTACAGCAGCATAGTATTCCATTGTGTAGATGTGCCAAAGTTTTTTAATCCATTCATCTGCTGATGGGCACTTAGGCTGATTCCAAATCTTAGCTATTGTAAATTGTGCTGCTATGAACATAGGGATGCATATATCCTTTCTGATTGGTGTTTCTTGTTTCTTGGGATGTATTCCTAGAAGTGGGATCACTGGGTCAAATCGAAGTTCCATTTTTAGTTTTTTGAGGAAACTCCATACTGTTCTCCACAGTGGTTGCACCAGTTTGCAGTCCCATCAGCAGTGAATGAGGGTTCCTTTTTCTCTGCATCCTCGCCAGCATTTGTCATTTGTTGATTTTTTGATGATAGCCATTCTGACAGGTGTGAGGTGATATCTCATTGTCATTTTGATTTTCATCTCTTGGATAATTAGTGACTTTGAGCATGTTTTCATATGTCCCTCACCCTTATGTATGTCCTCTTTCAAAAAGTGTCTATTCTTAGTCTTTATGCCTGTTTTCCCTTTCTCTCATTTTTTCTTCTTACAACAGTCCCTTTGCATTTCTTACAGTGTTGGTTTGGTGGTACTAAACTCTTTTAGCCTACTTTTGTCTGCAAACCTCTTTATTTCACCTCTAAGTTTGAATGATAGCCTTGCTGGATAGAGTAGTCTTGAGTTCAGTCCCTTGGTTTTCATTACTTTGTATTCTTCAATGCCATTTCCTTTTGGTCTGAAGAGTTTCTATTGAGAAGTCAGATGACAGTCTAATGGGAAGTCCCTTGCAGGTAACTTTCTCTCTCTCTCTTGCAGCCTTTAAGATTATTTCTTTGTCTTTAATGTTTGCTATTTCAATTAATATGTGCCTAGATGTGGGTCTTTTGGGGTTCATCATGGCCGGGACTCTATTTGTTTCTTGAACTTGAGTGACTTTTTCCTTCACCAGGTTAGAGAAATTTTTCTGCCATTACTTCTCAAAACAGGTTCTCCATTTCTTGCTTGTATTCTTCTCCTTCTGGTACCTCTATGATGAGAATGTGGTTACCTTTCATGTTGTTCCAAAGCTCCCTAAATTCTCCTCTTGCTTTTTAATTTTTTTTTTCCATTTGCTGCTTTTGAATGTGTGTTGTTGTTTTTTTACCTTGTCTTCTAATTCACTGATTTGGTCCTCAGCTTCTTGTAGTATACTATTTAATCCTTCCAAGATGTTATTTATTTCAGCTATGTCATTCCTCATTTCCAATCAATTCTTATTTATTCTTTCAACCCCTCTTTTCATGTTGGTGTAACTCCCATTACTTTCCCGAATTTTCTCATAATTCTCATTGAGTTGCTTGCAGTTCTCACTGAATTGTTTTAGTACCTTTATCATCACTACTCTGAATTCTTTATCTGACAAATTGCTTACCTCCATTTCATTTAGTTCCATTTCTGACAATTCCTCCTTTTCTTTCATTTGGGAGTTGTTTCTTTGTCTCCCCATTTTTGTTGTCCTTTTGTATTTGTTTCTACATATTAGATAAAACTGCTATGCCTCCCACATTTTTGCAGTGGTCTTATGTAGGTATTTTGTGAGACCCAGTGGGGCAGTCTCTTAGATGTCCTGGGCGTGGTGCTCTCGGAAAGCCCCTTACTTGAGTTATTTGGGTTCTCCTGTTGTAATTGGGTTTTTATTGTTATTCTTCCATTAGTGGATAGAATCTCCTCTCAGCTGTTGTGGAGGTGATGATCTAACAGAACAAAATACAACAAAACAAAACTCAAAACAGAAGAAATAAAACAAAAACATAAACAAGACCCCTACAGCATCAACAAATGGAACCACCAGAGAAGAGAGAATTAGAAAAGAGAAAGAAGAGCAAGAATTATAGAAAAAATAAAGTAAAAATGTGAGGAGAAAACACAACAAAGCAAACAAAAAAAGCACAAATATAAGCCACCAAGAAAAGGGGGGGGAAATATGTAGATGCAGAGCTGAAATAAAGTAAATAAGAATAAATAATTAGAGGAATAGGGGAAGGAAAATGGTTTAAAATAAAGGAGGGAGAAAAGAAATTAAAAGACAAAGAAAATTTAAAAATGAAAATAGAGGAGAAAGCAGACAGATCTAAAATAAGAAAAAGAAAAAGATGAGACAGCTGGAGTAAAGGAAAAAAGAATGAAAAGAGAGAAAAAAGTTAATAGTGAAAAAAAGAAAACAATTGACTAGGAAAAGGGAAGAGGAAAATTAGATATATGAATGAAACAACAGAGACTAGAATAATAACTAATCAATAAAGCAGACAGATAAAGAAGATAAATTTAAAAAGGGAAAAAATAAAGGCAAGAGAAAACCTCAAAAAAGAAAAGAGAAGAAAAAAGGGAGAAAAAAGGAGAAAAGAAAAAAAAATGGAGAAAAAATTTTTTAAAGTAAAGAAAAAAGTGAAATAGTGTTTATTTCAGCAGAGTTTAATGCCCCATGGGCGCTCACTTTGGATCCCACTCTTCTATTCTGTCTGCCAATTCTGGGCTTCATTTAGGTACTGTGGACAAAAGGGGCCACATGCTGACCTGATAAGCTTGGGAGAGGCCTGCATGGCAGTTTTGCAGACTCGGAGACCTAAAGTAACCACAAAGGATGGTCTGAAATTAAACCTTAACTAAAAGCAGTTATGGTGGGCAGTTACGTCCTAAGCCGATATCTTCACTGAAAAGGTCAACCTTTACCATAACTGAGCCTATCTGTCTTTTTGCATCTATGATAACATACCCTTGAAATATCTGGGTAACTTGTGATTTCCCTGTATCTGGAGCCCCTGGGGGCACGGCCAGGTGTGCTGGGCCCAGGACAGATGCAGCAGATTCTTTCATTTGTCATGTTAATTGTTCCTGCACCCACCTAAGTATGTGTCCATCATTTTACTTTTTATCCTATCACAGAGGTTTCTCCCACTTCGCTTAATCCCACCTCCTTAGTGTCACCAATGAATTTCATGTATAAATATGGATGTAACCCCACCATTCTCCGGAGCACAATCTCAATTCGTTGAGGTTCTGCTTCCCGGCATATGTCGACAGTTTGGCTCAAATAAACTCACAAAAATTCTTTACAGGTTTCAATGGTTTTTTTACGTTAACAGTACTTAGGTGTTAACCACTGTCAGGCATTGTCTTTTGGCTTTCAGCAACCTGCTTGAACCCTTAACTGATCCACCAATCCACCACTTGTGTCTGTCTCCACAGGCCTTGGTGGCTAGGCAGGAGGGGCCAATCTGCCCTCTAAAGTAGGTTTGTTATCAGCATGGGGCCCAGGGCTGGGTCAGCGCACTTCCCCTGGTTTCTCAGCCTCCACCTCTGCCTGCCTTTGCCTGCTAGCCAGCTGTCAGTCTTAATCACTCAAATGTCTGCTTCTGAAAGTTTTTAGGCGGGGGAGGTGCTGTTTAGCTTTCAGAGAAAATGGTGGGTGTGTTTCTCTTTCCCAGAGCTAGTCCTCTGCGAGTGGCCCAAAATATTTCTCTGCCCTTGGCTAGACAGAGATCCTTGTATAGAGACCAATGGGATTGGCTGGGAACCTGGAGTTTTTATCAGTTCTCCTGTGTGTGGGAAATATCAATCTGGTTCCCAGGATAGTGGGGTAGACGGCCCCTCCCTTAATTCAGTCACTGAGGGCTCCTGGAGCTTGGCCTCTGCTTTTGTTTCTTCTGAAAAGCTAAACATGCAGGGTGTGGCATGCAGGGCACCTGAGGGTGGGGCAGGCTGAATTACCTAGGGCGGGTTTTTTTTCTTTTCCTGCCCTCTGGCTGCTGGGAGTGGCTAGCTCCTCTCAGGAAAAATGGCCATTTTCAATTTGGGGGCCTATGACCAAATGTTCCTGGCTGCTGTTCCATCAAGTCTCCCTGCAATGCTTCCCACCCCAGCCTCTCCCCAGGCACCTCAGTCCACGTTTCCCTCCTTGCACCAAAGCCTCAGGTGAGTAGTTGCAAATGAAAACTCCTAGGCTCTGGATTTAGAGAAGAAAAATAACAAAAACTCCAACCAGCTCCAGTCTATGGGCTCCAGGCTCCATTGCAGCCAGCAGCCATGCTGCCTTTCACGCTGGGTGTTATGGGGGCCACAGGTCTTGGCTCTGGTGCTCGGGGCTGTGAAGTCCAGCTTGGGGCCCAGGCCTCTAGCAGTGGTCAGCAAACTCATTAGTCAACAGAGCCAAATATCAACAGTACTTCTTTAAAATAGACTCGCCCAGGCCGAAAACCGACTTCTGCGCATGGGCTACAAAGTTTCAATGGCACTGTATGTGTGCACCCGCACGTGGTATTTTGTGCAAGAGCCACACTCAAGGGGCCAAAGAGCCGCATGTGGCTCACAAGCCGCAGTTTGCCAACCACGGGTCTGAGGGAACAGACTCTCCTGTAGTCAGGAGTCTCCTCCTCTCTCAGACTGCTGGCCTGCCACCCCTGGGAGCTGGGTCAGCTCCTTCAAGACCTCACCCTTCTTACATATTTCCAGGTGTTTTCTGTCCTTCCTTGTTTTCTGTCCTCACTGGAGCTCAGTTGGTAATTCCAGGTGAATGTTCTCCAATTTAGTTGTAATTCCAGTCTGACCCTGGGATGAGGCACATGACAGGTCTGGCCTATTGGGCTGCCATTTTCCATTCCCTCTCTATACCCTGTTTCCACTCTTGCAGTTCAAGGCAATCTATGTCAAAAAATTAGCTGAACAGCCCTGGCTAGTGTGGCTCAGTTGGTTGAGGGTCGTCCCATGCACCAAAAGGTTGCCAGTTCAACTCCTGGTCAGGACACATATCCAGGTTGCAGCTTCAATTCATGGTCAGTGTTCATATAGGAGGCAACTGATAGATGTTTCTCTTTCACATCAATATTTCTCTCTCTCTCTAAGTTGTGTTTTAATTATTCATTTCTTTTCCAACAGATATTTACCAAATGCCTACTATGTATCAGACATGAGACTAAATGTTTAAATTAAATGATGTTGGTACCAGTATCTCCAGTGAAAAAAAAGAAAAAAATTTGATATTTTTAATATTTTTGCACTTTTTAAAAAATATATTTTTATTAATTTCAGAGAGGAAGGGAGAGGGAGAGAGAGAGAGAAACATCAATGATGAGACAGAATCATTCATCAGCTGCCTCCTGCACACCTCCTACTGGGCATGAGCCCTGACTGGGAATGGAACCAGGACCTCCTCATTCATAGGTCCATGCTCAACCATTGAGCCACACCAGCTGGGCTTTGCATTTTTTTAAAAGTTTCAAACTGTTAAGAGGTTATTTATATTTAAAGTCATGCAATAATTTGCTAGAGAGGATCCTCTGTTATAAAACCTCCTTTCTACTATATGTGTCCATGGTATCCACCTCATATGCCTTGAGAATGGACACTTCTTGGGTAGAAAGACATGTGAGTGGTTGTATGTTGTAAGTGTTTGATGCAGTCTGAATACCTCACAAATACCGAATTACAGTCTTTTCAACATCTAAGTCTCTTTTGGGTGTATGTTAAGTTGTTCACTCATTGAAATCTCTGGAGAACCAATAAGATTGGTTTTTACCTTTGTATTTTAGTATGTATCATAGTAGATCAAAAATCCATATTTAACAGGAAAGGGCATTATATATAAATTTGAGACTCAGATTTTAGAGTGACAAGAAAGCAGAAAGAAGATCACCCTGTGGGGTAAGGCACTCACCACGACGTCAGGGAAACAGCCTGGAATGTAATTCCCCTGGCGGTGAGATGGACCACTGAAAGAAGACACAACTAACACATTTAACTCCTTATATCTAATAGAACCTCAAAAATTAAATTCACAGAATCAATGGATGAACATTGTTTCAAGATTTAAAAACTCAATAAGGTTCTCGTTCCTCTTGTCCTGTCCTGCCTGAGAGCAGAGAAAAGAGAGAAATTAATTTGGTTGCATTTTGGAACTCAAGTCTGGGAAAGTCAGTCCCGAATAGTGGAAACAACAAAAGCTCTGGAATGAGAGGGAGAAGGGTTCAAATCCTGCCTTTGGTAATTTAGGCAAGTTATTTAATCCTCCTGGGATTCCTTTCCCCACCTGGAAAACAGTGACAATATTTACCTTAATGAGGTGTTATGGCAATTAGATACAAGTACATAAAGTGTTTGGCATATACCAGGCATGGGAAACGGCTGCTGTTATTTTGTACTTTTTATATAAACTGGGGCAACTTGGACTCATTAAAAATATGTTGTCACTTATTTCTTGCTTTTCTTAACAGAAAAAAATATGTGTTTTCAGAAAGTGTCCAATAGCACAAAAGGAAAGAGCAAATTAAGAACACATAGTACTTTCCAGAGAATCAAAATTTCTTACTCAAAGTTCAGTCGTGGCTGTGAAATGAGGGGGGACACTGCTGTCTTATATCCCTTATTACTAATTTTACTAATATTTATCTGAAAGAAGGAGGGAGGCCTCAGTTCACATCCTTGAATAGCCATTCAAAATGTCTCATGTTTCTGATAATGTCTTGCAGAACCTTGAGCAATCTACACTAATAATGTACAAATATGTAAATTGACCATACCTTTGCATGCCCCACAGCCAATCAGGAGGGAATATGCAAATTAGCAAGACAAAAATGGCAGCAGCCATGGAGCCAGCCAGAGCAGGCAGGAGGCTTGTGTTGCCTCCAGCAATGGAGGAAGCCAAGCTTCTCGCCTGCCTGGGTCTGCCGCCAAAGGAGGAGCCTGTGGGCAGTGGCCATGGAGCCGGCCTGAGCAAGCAGAAGGCTTGGGTCCCCTAGGCCAGCCACTGAGGGAGGGGCCTGCAAACGGCCCTCAGCCCCTCACCCAGGCTGGCCATGCCCCCATGGGGTGAGGGTCCATGTCAGGGGGCATGGAAAACCTGCAAACAGCCATCGCCCCTTACCCAGGCTGGCCAGGCACCCCAGCAGGGACCCCCACCCTGAAGAGGGTGTGGCCAGCCTGAAAACAGCCCTCAGTGCCTCACCCAGGCTGGCCACAACCCCCCAGTGGGGACCCTCACTCCATGGGGGCATGGTTGGCCTGAAAACTACCCCAGCCCCTTGCCCAGTCTGGCACCATCCCCAGTGGGGAACCCCAGCTCAATGGGGGCGTGGATGGCCTGCAAACCACCACAGGCCCCTCACCCAGGCTGCCCCACCTCTAAGGGAACCCCCACCCTGATCTGGGACACCTTTCAGGGCAAACCAGCCAGCCCCCACCCATGCACCAGGCCTCTATCTATACTAATAAAAGGGTAATATGCTAATTAGACTGGGATACCTTCCAGGAGACCTTCCAGACATTCTTCTGGACAAAGCCATGGCAGTGAGGCCGAGGTAGAGGTGGTTAGGGGCCAAGAGGGGAAGGCAGTTGTGGGTGATCAGGCCAGGATAGGATGGCAATTGTGGGTGATCAGGTCATTGAGGGGAGCCATTGGGGGTGATCAGGCTGGTGGAGGGTAGTTGGGGGTGAGCAGGCTGGAGGAGGGGGCAGTTGGGGGCAAGCAGGCTGGCAGGTAGAGTGGTTAGGGGCAATCAGGCAGGCAGGCAGGTGAGTGTTTGGGAGCCAGCAGTCCCAGATTATGCAAGGGATGTCTGACTACTGGGGATCAGGCCTAAACTGGCAGTTGGATATCCCCCGAGGGGTCCTGGATTAGAGAGGGTGCAGGCCAGGCTAAGGGACAATGCCCCCCCCCCCCATGCACAAATTTCATGCACCGGGCCACTAGTCTAACAATAGAGATGTATGACTGGATTTTTCAGCAGGTTTTGGGTATCCTTTCAGAAACTTTAAAAACAGTTTCTTAACTGTTCACTCATAAACTTGGTGCTGTCTCCCCTAAGGTAATGTCTCTCATCTTTGAAGTTGAGTCCATGCCAGTGTCAGCTGTTCACTGAAGGAAATGGGGTGGCCTGGCCGAGCACTTCTGATCTATTCTTTATATGCCCTATTCTGATTAGAGAAAATAACAAGGTGAAAGTTTGCCAATATTGTGCAATGGAAGTGGGAGTTTGCATAATACTGATAAACTTGGCAGGAGATTTATGGAGAATCAGAAGCAACTTAGGAGATGCAAATTTTTCAGCAGAAAAACATGATAATTAATTACTTATATTTAAAGTAATAGAACTTGTTTTTCCTTTTTTTGGACAGTATGTAAAGCAAATTCTGAAACATTCTAAAGGTATAAAGGTGTCATTGACTTAATTAAATCATGTCTTTATCCCAAACAATGTCAAATGCTTCCCTTTACCTGGCTTAGGAAAATTAAGTGAGTTAATTGGTCATTAAGAATCAGGAAATATTTTTGGAGAAGAACATTAATGTTCAAAAAAATTGAACAACTTGGATAATTATAAACTTCTAGAATCATTGAGCCTAAAGAAGAAACCATATATTTTTAAATTCAAGTTGCAAAATAAGTTTGACATAAATTCAATTTTAAAATGTAAACATAAAGTTTTAAATATTTTAGTAGAAAATTAAAAAGAAAATTATAATTTGATGGGTAGCAGTAGAAAAAATCTTTATAACTATGAATCTCAGGACAAAAGTCATAATAAAAATATTGCTAGGTTTGAGTATTTAATACGCACACATTCACACATACATGCAAATGTCTGCATGGTGAAAAAACATACTCTGATATGCTTTGGTATTTAACCAAACTAACAGGCAAATGATAAACTTTAAATAAAAGTTAACAACTTTAATTTATAAATAGCTCTGGCAAACCAATAAGCAAAACAAGAATCCATATGTTAACAATGGACATAAACAACAAATTCACAGTAGAAAAATAAAAATGGCCAAAAACATAAGCAAAATTTTTTAACCTTTTTGGTAACAAAAATAAATAAAGATTAGAATAATAAAACTCACTTATCTGGTGGGGAAAAAATGGAATAGAATGAACATACTCAAGATTGGCAAGGATTTATAGAAATAAATACTTTTATGCTGTGTTGTTTGGAATTTAAATTAGTACAACTTTTAGGAGAGCAATTGGCATTATGTACTCAAATCCTGAAAAACAAGCATAACATCTGATTCAGTTTCTAGGTATGAATTGTAATCAAATAATTGGACAAGTTACCAGAGATCTAAGTGCATAAACACAAATGGCAGTATTTTTTAAATAATAGTGAAAAATGAGAAACAACTTAACATACTGACAATATGGTATCAAATAAATGATAATTTACACATTGAAAGAAAGGCTACCAAATACCATGAATAGTTTGATGTAATTTTATTTAAGAAAATGCATATATATTAAGAAGTGTACACACACAGACACACACAAAACAGTGCCAGTCACTGTTCTGGTGCTTTACATATAAGAATTCATTTAATCCTCACTATAGCCCTGTGAAGTGGGTATTATAAAAAAACAAACAAACCTCTATTTCACAAATGAGAAAACTGAGGCAGAAAAGTAAGGTCACACAGCTGGCAACGGCACAGCTAGGATTCAAATCCAGGTCCTGTGGCTCCAAAGTACTTGGTCTTCACTCATAACTGTCCACACTGGGTGAAAACATGTTTTTCTTTTTTTTTTTTTTTTTTTTTTTTTTTTACGACTTTTAGAAACTGTTTATTTTCCATCAACCTTATTTCCGTTCTGTTAAGAATTTGTGGAAGAACAGCTTAGGACCACTCAGTGGTTGTTCCTACTCATTCAGTAGCCTGAGCAGTGGGAGCTGCAGACCAGTCTTCAGTGGCAGGCTGAGCACTCCAGTCTTCAGTAGGAAACTGCTGAATGGGTACAGAGGGCACCTGCACGCCTTCAGACCAGTCTGTAACCTCAGGCTGAGCAGCAGTGAACTCGGGAGCAGGAGCAGTCCATTCGCCCTGAAATTCCTCCTTGGTCACAGCCTTTTCAGCAGCAGCCTGCTCTTCCTTTTCAATCTCTTCAGGATCTCTGTAGAAGTAAAGATCAGGCATGACTTCCCACGGGTGTTCACGGGAGATAGTGCCACGCATGCGGAGTACTTCCCGGGCCAGCATCCACCACATCAGACCCACTGAGTGAGCCCCCTTGTTGTTGCAAGGGATGGCGATGTCCACATAGCGCAGCGGAGAGTCGGTGTTACACAGAGCGATGGTGGGCAGGTTAACGTAAGACGCCTCTGTGAGAGGCTGGTGGTCAGCCCTGGGGTCAGTAACCACCAGAAGTCTTGGCTCCCGGAAGGCTGCCTGGATCTGGTTGGTGAAGGTTCCAGGAGTGAAGCGGCCGGCAATGGGAGTGGCTCCAGTGGCAGCAGCAAACTTCAGCACAGCTCGCTGGCCAGTGTTCCTGGACGATATGACACTGACGTCAGCTGGGTTTTCGATGGCAACAATGGCCCGAGCTGCCAGCAGAAGCTTCTCCCAGGTTCTCTTCAGATTGATGATGTAGATGCCATCACTTTTCCTTTTGTAGATGTACTGTTCCATTTGGAAGTCAAGGTTGGTGCCACCTAAGTGGGTTCCTGCTGCAAGGAACTTGAGGACATCCTCCTCCTTCATTTGCAGGACATCAAGGGCTCCGGACATTGTGAAAAGTTTCCCTTTAAGTTACGTGGGAACCGAGAACAACGCCGTATGGAGCCCTCCCTGGGTAGCGCGGAAAAGCGAAAACATGTTTTTCAAGTTCAAGTTTACTTTACACGAAGAGAGAAAGGCAAATGACCAGCCTGACCAGCCTCTGGGTGGGAGGATGATGGAGGGAATGGGAGACTCTAGTTAATACTTTAAAAATCAAATCAACCCTGGACGGGTGGCTCAGTTGGTTGGAGCATCATTTCATACACCAAATGGTTGCAGGTTTGAATCCAGTCAGGGCACATACCTAGGTTGTGGGTTTGATCCCTGGTCAGGATGCATACAGGGAGGCAACTGATGGATGTTTCTCTCACATCGATGTTTCTCTGTCTCTCTCTCAAATCAATCCTATATAATAAAAGAGAAACATGTAAATTGACTGTCCCTCCGCTACACTCACCAGCCAATCAGGAGTGGGTATGCAAATTAACCCAACAAAGATGCCAGGTTAATTTGCATATACAGGTGCAGAGCAGGAGAGGTGGTGGAGAGTGGAGTGGCTTGGGGAAATTGGCTCCCCAAGTCACCAGATGGAGAGCGTGGAGGTAGAGCTGGTGGCTTGGAGGGCTTGGCAGAGTGGGAGGCCATGGGATGGAGACAGAGCAGGAAGGGAAAACCAAGATTGTGGGGAGCACCAGGAATGCTGGGAATAGTAGTTTTGGTGGCAGCCCCAGGACCGGAAGAGGAAGCCCAGAGCCTGGGGAACACCAGGAATGCTGGGAATCATAGTTCTGGTGGCAGATGGATCTCCTAGACCAGGGTGGGCAAACTTTTTGACTCGAGTGCCACAGTGGGTTCTTAAACTGGACCGGAGGCCAGAACAAAAGCATGGATGGAGTGTTTGTGTGAACTAATATAAATTCAAAGTAAACATCATTACATAAAAGGGTACGGTCTTTTTTTTCAATAGTTTTATTCATTTCAAACTGGCTGGATCCGGCCCGTGGGCCGTAGTTTGCCCACAGCTGTCCTAGACACTAGAGCAAAGTGAGCCTAGAGCAAGTTACTGTTGTGGTGGGGGATGAAAGGAAAGCAAAGGTGAGAGACATAAGTAAAATCAGAGTGTCTAGGAAAAATTAAAGGGAAGATATCCTAAAACTTCCAGGAAATCTCCACCAATGAAGCAAAGAAAAAAAAAATGCCTCTATAATTCTGTGAGCAACAAACCAATCTGAGATGGGGTCTCAGATAATTCGCTCATATGATTGCAAAGACAGACAGAAACTCCCATATTGAAGAGGGCTCCCCTTAGGGCTCCCAGATTGGAGAGGGTGCAGGTCGGGCTAAGGGACCCCCCCACCCCCAGTGCATGAATGTTGTGCACCAGGCCTCTAGTCTATAATAATTAAAGGGTAATATGTTAATTAGACCAGATGTCTTCCGGACATCATTCTGGATGTCCTTCCTGTCAAAGCCGGGGTCGGAGGGAAGCAAGCTCAGGTTGTGGATGCTTGCAAGTGGCCCAGGGGAAGCCAGCCTGGGTCCTGGGTGCCTGCAGGTGGCTTGGAGGAGGGAAGCCCAGATCCCAGGTGCCAGAAGGAAGCCAGTGCTGGCAGCCAGGGGAAGGAAGGCCTACACTTGCATGAATTTTCCTGCACCTGGCCTCTAGTCTTATATAATAAAAGCCTAATATGCTAAGTGTCTGACCGTTCGTTGGACTGTTCAACCAGTCGCTATGATGTGCACTAACAACCAGGGGGTAGACGCTCTGACCGGTAGCTTAGCTTGCTGCTGGGGTCCGGCCAATTGGGACTGAGCAAGTTGGGCGGACACACCCTGGAGCTCTCCTAAGGTCCCTCCCCAACCCCTATCATGCACTGGTGGGATTCCTCGGCCTGGCCTGTGCCCTCTCGCAATCTGGGACCCCTTAGAGGGCTGGTTTTGGCCTGATCCTTGCAGGCCAGGCCGAGGGACCCCATCAGTTCATGAATCCATGTACAAGCCTCTAGTAAAATATAAAAATAAAAAAATTAATATATTTTGTTGTTTTTGCACTTAATACATATCACCCAGCTGTAAAGAATTGCAAGTTTTTCAAATTTTCTGAGCTCTCACAAATGTTGAGGAAATATTCATTTTTTCCCTTAGTTCTGCTGCTTTGGTAATTTAAAATAAGATTAAAAAACCAGCTCAGCCTCCCAAACCCCTGCCTCTGCTGATCCCTTGACTATAATGCCTCATAATGACACAAAGTGTGTTTTTCTTTTAAAAATTTCCTTTCTTTCTGAACATTCTGTGCCTGTCTCTTTTTTTCTTTTAAAAGGATGACTGGGCTGGGCCCAGCATTCCTAAGACCTGACGTTGGACCAGCGTCCTGCCTCTTCCCAGTGCTGTCAGCCTCATGTTGCCAAGAGCCTTCTTTTTCTACTCTGTGTTTTCTCACAATCCCAGAGGATGGTGGTGAGGAAAATTCCCATTTTTCTCCTGACTCAAATCATTTTGGCTCTTGAGATTGTTACAAATACCACGGTGCTTAGAGATAGATAGTACAGTGTTTCCTGGTATTATATTTTTTAGAAAGAGAAGACTTTTTCTAAATCTGCATCAGCTTTTTCTGCTCAGAGGTAGCCTGGGTAATTCTTCAGCAACAGTAGTGATGCCGAGGGTGCTGATGGCTGAGGCAGTTTTCTGGGGTTGGTTCTGTGCCCTGTCCTATGCAAAGGGCCTTGCAATGATACTTTATTGGCCATTCTAACAGGAATGGCAGGCAGGTAAGAGCACCGCACCTCTTGCAGGGCGCTGTGGGCCAGGGTCTTGTGTATGGTCAGAGCTCAGAAGAGGGAGAACCAGGATCTTAACCCTGGCCTGTCTGCTTCAAAGTCTATGCCTGACCATCCAGGTCAGGGTCTAAAACCAGAGGTTCCTATTGACTGCGTGGAGACTGAGGGTCCAGTTCTCCCTCCCTCACCCACACAAGAAAGCACCAGGGCTCAGGGATCAACCAATGTTTGTGGAATGAATAAATGACTAGGGGAAAGGAATGCACAAACTGAGTCACCACCAACTTGCCAAAGAGTGTGAAAATGGCCCTTAAGTTAATTTACTCTTTATTTGAGAAAGAGACTTTGGGGACTGAGGATGTGGGTTTTGGGGGTGGCTTTTATTCTCTTGTAGTCTGTAGTCTCTTCAATGGGGCCATTGAGGGGTTGAGGAGTTGTGTTGCCTAGAGAAGAACTGACTCTACTAGATCCCAGTCTGGACACAGGAGCAGGAACTGGCAAATTTTCTCTGTACAGGGCCAGACAATAAATATTTTAGGCTGAAGGCTCAACAGTTTCTGTTGCAATTCCTCACCCTGCTGTCATACCCATATGTCAACAAATTAGTGTGGCTGTTTTTCAATAAATTTTATTTACAAACACTGAATTTTGAATTTCATAAAATGTATACATATTTAATCCTCACCCAAGGGTATGTTTATTGAGTTTAGAGAGAGGGGAAGGGGAGAGAGAGAGGAAGAGAGAGAGAGAGAGAAACATTAATGTGAAAGAGAAACATCAATTGGTTGCCTCCCAATGCCCCTGGGTGGGGATCAAACCTGCAACATTTTGGTGCACAGGCTGACACTTCAACCAACTGAGCCACCAGTCCAGAGTTGTATAATTTTTATATGTTATAAAATACTGGAGGCCTAGTGCATGGATTCATGCACCAGTGGGGTCCCTTGGCCTGGCCCCTGCCCTCTCACAATCTGGGATTCCTCGGGGGATGTCGGACTGACAGTTTTGGCCTGGTCCCCGCAGGCCAGGCCAAGGGACCCCACCAGTGCACCCGGCCTCTAGTATGTATATAAGATCTTTGGTTAATCTCTTCCCACCCTCCCTCCTCCCCTCTTCCCTCTGAGATTCATCAGTGTGTTCCATGTTTCCATGCCTGTGCGTTGAGCATCTGCCTCCTGGTGGTCAGTGCGCATCATAGCTACCGGTTGAACAATCTAATGGTTGAATGGTTGCTTAGGCTTTTATATATATATACTAGAGGCCCAGTGCACAAAAATTTGTGCACTCGGGGAGGGGGGGGGCGTCCTTCAGCCCAGCCTGTGCCCTCTCGCAGTCTGAGATCCCTCAGGGGATGACCACCTGCTGGCTTAGACCTGCTCCCCGGGGGATTGGGCCTAAGATGGCAATCAGACATCCCTCTGGCAGCCCGGCAGCCCTTGGGGGATGTCCACTTGCCAGCGGGGAGCAGGCCTAAACTGCAGTCAGACATCCTTAGCACTGCTGAGGAGGCAGGAGAGGCTCCCACCACCACCGCTGTATTGGCAGCCATCAGCCTGGCTTGTGGCTGAGCAGAGTTCCCCCATGTGGGAGCTCACTGACCACCAGAGGGCAGCTCCTGCATTGAGCGTCTGCCCCCTGGTGGTCAGTGTGTGTCATAGTGACCAGTCATTCCCAGTCTTTCTGCTGTTAGGGTCAGTTTGCATATTACCCTTTTACTATATAGGATAGAGGCCTGGTGCACGGGTGGGGGCCAGCTAGTTTGCTCTGAAGGGTTTTGCGGATTAGGGTGGGGGTCCCGCGTGGGTGCCTGGCCAGCCTGGATGAGGGGTTGATGACTGTTTGCAGCTGGCCGCACCCCCTTCAGGGTGGGGGTCCCCACTGGGGTGCCTGGCCAGTCTGGGTGAGGGGCTGAGGGCCGTTTTCAGGCTGGCGGGTGACTGAAGCTCCCAACCTCTCCTTTTTTTCTTTTTTCTTTTTTTTTATTCTGGGATTTATTTACCTTCTATGGCTGTCACTGGAGCTGAGAGCCGGCTTTAGCTCTGAGACCTCAGCTGGCTGAAAGCAGGTATCTGGGGTTTGTTTGGCTTCTATAATTGAAACACTGTTGCAGCTCCAGCTCTGAGGCCTCCGCTGCTGAAAGCAGGTATCTGGGGTTTGTTTAGCTTCTATAATTGCAACATTGTTTCTTAGAGTGCAGCTCAGAGCCCGGCTGCAGCAGGCAGGGAACCTTGGCTTCCTCCTTCATTGGAGCAAGCAAGCCTCCTGTTCGCCTCAGCTGCCTGGCTGCCAGCCACCATCTTGGTTGGGAGTTAATTTGCATATCGCCCTGATTAGCCAATGGGAAGCATGTCGGAGGTACCATTAATTACCCTATTTGTCTTTTATTGGATTAGATAGACTAGAAGCCTGGTACACAAAAATTTGTGCACTGGCAGGGGGAGGGGGCATCTCTCAGGCCAACCTGTGCCCTCTCACAGTCTGGGACCCCTCGGGAGATACCCACCTGCTAGCTTAGGCCCACTCCACTGGTTGCAGATGGCACACCCGATCCCGCGGTGCCTGCCTCGTCTTCCCCAGTCGCACACGGCAGGCCCGGATCCCATGCTGGAGCGGACAGTGGCTGGGGATTGCGCTGTTGCCTGCCCCCCTGCCCCAGGCCGCACACAGCAGGCCTGGATCCTGCAATGGGGCAGGCGGCGGTTCATGATCATGATGCCGCCCTCCCGCCCGCCCCGCACATGACAGGCCCGGATCCTGCACTGGGGTGGGCGGTGGCTGGGGATTGCGCTGCCGCCTGCCCCCACCTCCCTGGGCTGCACACGGCAGGCCCAGATCCCACACTGGAATTGCGCTGCCACCCACGCAGGGTGGCTCAGCGGGATCTGCCTGCAGTATGCAAATTTAATGGCCATCTTTGTTGGGTTAATTTGCATACTCTTCTGATTGGCTGATGAGCATAGCGAAGGTACGGTCAATTAGCACCTTTGTCTTTTATTAGTGTAGATTACTTTTCATTTTTCCAACTGTTTAAAATATTCTTCATCACTGGTGTACAGGTACAGAAATGGGCAGCAGATTGTACTTGGCCTGTGGGCTGTAATTTGTCCGCCCTTCTGTGGAGTCCAGGCCAATGGGAGGGGTGGACCTTTCCATCCAGGAGGTCAGTTTAGCTGCTGAAAATGAGAATGACAAGTGCTATTCCATTGTACCATCTGTGTAACTTTGGGCAAGTTATTAGAGCTCTGTGTGCCTCTATTTCTCCTTCCATAGAATGGGAATATGAGTCAACCCCTGTTTGGAAGATTAAGTGACATGATCCATTGAAAGCAGAATGGTGTCTGGCAAAGGGAAGTCCTCACTAAATATCAGCCATTATCTCTATGGTTACTGTTATAGCTGATGCTATTCCAGGAGGATATGCAATCCCAATGCTGGTTGGCACTTTTGTTTCTTCCAGGAGCAGCAGTGACTTTAGAGGGTGTTATGGGGTTTGCTGGGCCCATCTGTTGGCCTCACAATCTGCTAATTTTAGAGTATTAAGTGTTTAGAGGAGGAGGGGTTCCAAGAAACCTGCTAGTGCAACCTCCAGTACAAGGTAGAAATCTTATCTGCAGCTACCATTATACCAGGGGTGGGCAAACTTTTTGACTTGAGGGCCACAGTGGGTTCTTAAACTGGACCGGAGGCCGGAACAAAAGCATGGATGGAGTGTTTGTGTGAACTAATATAAATTCAAAGTAAACATCATTACATAAAAGGGTACGGTCTTTTTTTTCAATAGTTTTATTCATTTCAAACTGGCTGGATCCGGCCCGCGGGCCGTAGTTTGCCCCCTGCTGCATTATACCAACCCCATTATAAGTTCCAGTGATGTCCTTGGTTGTCCCCTGTACTTAATCAGCACTTCTGTTCTTGGGCTTCAAGACCCTCCATCCTGGCTGCACTCTTGGCCCACTCCTTCTTTCTCTGTTTTCGTCCATCTCTTCCTTCAACACTTGCAGCTGGCTTGATGTGAGGACTTCAGCATCCTTGTGCCCCAAGCACTGAGCCATGTAAGCACCCAGTCAGCGTTTGTAGAACTGAGTTGCAACTCCATGCCCACACTTGGTTCTCATCAACAGACTCGCTCCTCTCCCACCATTTGCGCTTCCTCTAGACCAGTGGTTCTCAACGTTGGCTGCACATTAGAATTACCTGGGAATCTTTTTAAAATCCTGATTTCTGGGCCTCATCCTCCGGAAATTCTGTTTCTTTGTTATGGGGTGGGGCCACAACATTAGTAACAAAGAAACAGAATTTCCAGAGGATGAGGCCCAGAAATCAGGATTTTAAAAAGATTCCCAGGTGATTCTAATGTGCAGCCAAGGTTGAGAACCACTGCTCTAGAGCCTAGACCAGTGATGGCGAACCTATGACACGCGTGTCAGAGATGACACGCGAACTCATTTTTTTGGTTGATTTTTCTTTGTTAAATGGCATATAAATATTAAAAATATAAATCTTTGTTTTACTATGGTTGCAAATATCAAAAAATTTCTATATGTGACAGGGCACCAGAGTTAAGTTAGGGTTTTTCAAAATGCTGACACGCCGAGCTGGGGTGGTTGGCAAACTGCGGCTCGTGAGCCACATGCTGCTTTTTGGCCCCTTGAGTGTGGCTCTTCCTAAGCCTTAGGAGTTCCCTAATTAAGTTAATAACAACGTACCTACCTATATAGTTTAAGTTTAAAAAATTGGCTCTCAAAAGAAATTTCAATCGTTTTACTGTTGATATTTGGCTCTGTTGACTAATGAGTTTGCCGACCACTGCCCTAACCCAATTCCCCTCAGTGCCCACAGCCCTCCTTGCCCCACCAGCAATCAAAGAGAAAAGCCGAAGTGTTGAAGAACAGAAGAGGACTGGCCAGGGTGTGCTTCCATGTGAATTCCGTCCCACGAGGGAGTGTTTGCTTGGGCAGACAAGAAGCAGTGAACTCAGAGACTAACATAGCCAGAGAGCCCAGTGAGCTAAGCACACAAGGGAGAGAGTCAAGTTTTCCATTCTAGTTCAGCCATGATTACAGTTGTCAGGGATCAGTGCCATTTGAGCTGATTTGCATGGGTGAATCTCTTCAAGGAGCTGGGTATTTATTTTGCCATATGTTCTTAGCTTTCATAGGACTTCAACAGATATGAGTGCAGAAAAAATGATCTGCAGCATGTTCAGTATATTTTTATTCATTTACTTAACAAACACTCAATAGTACGTATTATGTAAGGTACCATTCTAAAAAACGTCATATATAACCATGACTGAAGCTGCCTTTCATTCATTTATTCATGTGCTCAATAAAAATAAATTGGATACTGTCTGTGAGACCACATTGTGTTAGGAATAAAACAACATAAGATACAGGTTTTTAAATTTCTCTCATGGATTTAGTGGGAGAGACAAACACATAAATCAGTAACAACGACTATAATAAAAGCATATACGGCGGATGCCATTTGTCACTCAACCCCGAGGAAGTGATGTTTAAATTTTGTTTTGAAAGGTGAGTGAGACCTGACTGGTTTGGCTCAGTGGATAGAGCGTCGGCCTGCGGACTGAAGGGTCCTGGGTTCAATTACGGTCAAGGTCATGTACCTTGGTTGCAGGCACATCCCCAGTGGGGAGTGTGCAGGAGGCAGCTGACTGATGTTTCTCTCTCATCGATGTTTCTAACTCTCTATCCCTCTCCCTTCCTCTCTGTAAAAAAATCAATAAAATATATATTTTTAAAAAAGTGAGTGAGGATCTTGAACAGTGAAGAGGGAGCAGTGTTGCAAGAACAGCATTGAGGGAGAGCCAGCCTACACCTTCAGGGAGCTGCAAGCCATAGTCCCCAAGCAGCCGAGAGCAAAGCCTTCAGTCTGCTCTGCCCGCCATAGAAAGTACCACAGACTGGGGCCTTAAATAACAACTATTTTCTCACAGCCTGGAGGCTGGAAGTCCAGGATCAAGGTGGTGTCAGTTTAGGTTTCTCCTGAGGCCTCTCTCTGGTTTATCAATGGCTGCCCTCTCACTGTGTCTCCATATGGTCACCCTTCCATGCAAATGTGCCTGGTGTCTCTCTACTTTTAGCGACACCACTCAGATTGGATTAAGGCTCCACCCTACCAGCCTCATTTAACTTAATCATGCCTGTAAGGCCCTATCTCCAACTTCAGTCACATTCTGTGGTACTAGAGGTTAATATTTCAACATATGAATTTGGGGGTGTACACAATTCAGCCATAAGCCATGAGAAGGAGAGGTTAAGGGGCCGGGGGGGGGGCGGGGGTGGTGAGGCTGGTATGACGGCTACTGAGATAGTCCAAGGGAAAAGTGATGGAAGGATGAGCAAACATCAGCAGTGGAGGTGAGAAGAAAAAGATTCCTGAGATTTGTAGGATGATCTGCAGGGGGGATGCCAGCTGGCTGGGGTGGAGGGTGTGGGAGGAGTGAGGAAGTGAGAATGCAGGAGATAACGTCAATGTTCTGGAATGAGCATGGAGACAGAACACAGAGGTGGAGCACATATGGAGGTGGAGAAAGGTGCCAGTGGACAATCCTGGGGAGAGCTCAGCAGGGAGGTTTAGAATCAGAAAGGAGGAAGAGATTCAGGAATCATCAGCTTATATAGTATCATTAGAGCCAAGGATTTGGACAAAGTCACTTGGGGAAAGGGAAGGTGGCCAACAACAGAACTCTGGGACTCAGAAAGGGTGGAAGACCAGGAGAAGACGAAAAACTGTGCCAGACACTGTTAGCATTTAACACTACAGAATATCCTGGTGTAGGCATAAAGCAGAAACTTAAATAGCACCGACTGTGAATAGGCAGTGCTCAGAGTCCTTTGCAGTAGCTCATTAAATGCCATATTTATGCCCGAGGGAACTGAAGCCCATAGGCGTGATGTGCTCAAGGTCTCAGGCTGGACGTGAACTCAAACCCAGGTGATAAGGCACCAAAGTTGAGCTCTTCACCACATTGCTGTTCTGCCTCACCCTATCTTGCATCAACCTTAGAGACGAGAAGAGATTTAAGAAATTTGCTCAAGATGATATGGTCACGTCAGGTTTTAAAGTAAAACCTTTGCACTTTCCACTATGCAACTTCTTCACAAGCTAAGGGGGAAGAGAATCGCAGGGACAAGTGTCCTCTAGTGTGATTAGAACAGAAAGCATCCATTAGATTTGGCTACTGGGTTTTAAAGTCTTGAAGAGTGAATGGTAGCAGGGGAGAATCTAGATGATTCTTTCTGGGAGTTTGGCTATCCAGAGAAGAAAAGAGATGGGAAAGTGTGAAAAAGAGAAGTGGGATGTAAAAATGCTTAAAAAATATTTTTTGTTTAAGAGGAAGAACCCTGTAGCTATTTGTACACCTAGGAAATCTAAGAATGAGGAGAGCTGGTTTTCAATCTGCTGTGGGTTTGCTTCCTTTGAATCAGGGTCTCTGAGCCTGTGGACCTTCAGGGTCTCTGCGCCTGGGATGGCAAGGTCATCACTGTGTCTTCTTTAACTGAAAACATAGCCACAGACTCGCTGATGGGCTACTGCTCTGTGGTAAATGGTCGCTAAGTCTGAATGGTAACATCATAGCTAAACTGCTAGTAAATAGCGATGAGGTACCATACCCATAATACCAGAGGTTTAAAACTGTTAGAATTCACTGCTGATGACAAGGCTGCTACAATTCTTTTGGAAGACAATGGTACACATTTCAAGAACCTCACACCTTGTCATATCACTTGTCTCAATAATGTCATATCTGAGAGTTTGGATGCAGAAACAAATGAAAGTATGAAGATATTTACTGAAGCATTGTTTATAAATAGAAAATCAATCAAAGTATTCACATGTAAATAAATGTCTAGTAAACCCACTTGATTTTTTTTTAATTAAATCTTTATTGTTCAGATTATTACATTTGTTCCTTTTTTTTCCCCCCATAACTCCCCTCCTCCCAGTTCCCGCCCCACCCTCCGCCCTCACTCCCCACCCACTGTCCTCATCCATAGGTGCACGATTTTTGTCCAGTCTCTTCCCACATCTCCCACACCCCTTTCCCCGCCAAGAATAGTCAGTCCATTCCCTTTCTATGTCCCTGATTCTATTATAATCAACAGTTCATTCTGTTCATCAGATTATTTATTCACTTGATTCTTAGATTCACTTGTTGATAGATGCATATTTGTTGTTCATAATTTGTATCTTTACCTTTTTCTTCCTCTTCCTCTTCTTAAAGGATACCTTTCAGCATTTCATATAATCCTGGTTTGGTGGTGATGAACTCCTTTAGCTTTTCCTTATCTGTGAAGCTCTTTATCTGACCTTCAATTCTGAATGATAGCTTTGCTGGATAAAGTAATCTTGGTTGTAGGTTCTTGGTATTCATCACTTTGAATATTTCTTGCCACTCCCTTCTGGCCTCCAAAGTTTCTGTTGAGAAATCAGCTGACAGTCGTATGGGTATTCCCTTGTAGGTAACTGAGTTTCTTTCTCTTACTGTTTTTAAGATTCTCTCTTTATCTTTTGCTCTTGGCATTTTAATTATGATGTGTCTTGGTGTGGTCCTCTTTGGATTCCTTTTGTTTGGGGTTCTCCGAGCTTCTTGGACCTGTAAGTCCATTTCTTTCACCAGGTGGGGGAAGTTTTCTGTCATTATTTCTTCAAATAGGTTTTCAATATCTTGCTCTCTCTCATCTTCTGGCACCCCTATAATTCTGATGTTGGTATGCTTGAAGCTGTCCCAGAGGCTCCTTACACTATCCTCGCATTTTTGGATTCTTTTTTCATTTTGCTTTTCCGGTTGGATGTTTTTTGCTTCCTCGCATTTCAAATCATTGACTTGATTCTTGCGCTCCTCTGGTCTGCTGTCGGGCGTCTGTATAATATTCGTTATTTCAGTCTGTGTGTGCTTAATTTCTAGTTGGTTCCCCAATATAAGATCGAGGGTCTTATTAGTTTTCGTGTAGATCTCATTAAGTTTATCGGCAGCTTCTAAACAGTTCTTGAGAGACCTTAAAAGTGTGGTTCTGAACTCTATTTCTTCCATTGACAATTTTGTCCTGTTTCTTTGTCTCCGCATTTTGTTATGCTTCCTTGGTGCACCCCCTAGTGGTCTTTGTTCGCAGTCTTATAGTTAAATCTTGATTGTTGTAGCTAATTCCAGGGAGGGTTTGACCTCCAGGCCAAGTGGCTATGAGAATCAGCTGTGTCAGCAGTGAGAGAACTTCTGCCCTCTAGGGAGGTGCTAATCTAGCCTTTGCCTGAGGCTATCCGGCAAATGCCTTTGCCTGAGGCTATCCGGCAAATGCCTCTGTGCAGGGCTTGGGCGGGGCGGGTCGCACAGGATCAACAGGGTGGGCCGGAGAGAGCAGTTATGGCGGCTCTCAGTCCTGTCCCAAGGGGCTCTGCCTCTCTGAGTCCCAGCACCCGCTGCAAAGCTCGGAGAGAAAGCTGCACTCGCTCTGACCGAAGCCAGACAGTCCCGCTTCTCCCGTTTGAGTCTGGGTCCCTAAAGACTCGCCCGGATCTGGTGCCCAGAGTCTGCGACTCCCTCCCGATTGAAAACAACAACCGCGCCCTCCGCCGCCAGCCCGCTCCTCGCACTCTGCACCTCAGAATTTGACTTCAGCACTGCGCCTCTTCTGAGTGTCCGTATGCGTTTCTCTTTCCTCCTAGTTGTAGGATTTCCACTCAGCCAGCGTTCCTGTGGTTCTGGGTGATGTCCCTTCCGTTTTTTGGTTTCACTTTTGAAGTAGTTGTTCAAAGCAGCAAACTCCGGCGTTAACCTATGCCGCCATCTTGTTTCTCCCCATTTCTACCATTGTATCTGCAGGAGGAGGCACAGAAGACAAACCCACTTGATTGATAGAAGTTAATATGGTGGCTTAAAATACGACAATTTTTGAAAAATGGCATTCATACAGTGTTAAGTGAGGAAAGCAGGATAAAAATTTTTCAATATCATCACAAGTACGTAACTATATAAAAAAGACTAAAATATCTTCACTAGCAGTAATTTTGTTTGCCTACCTCTTACTTTGATAATGAAAATATAGTAAACATAAAAAGATTGCTATAACTCTCCACTAATTAGCAACAGCCAAATACAACCAATATTATTTTTTTCTATTCACTTTTCATATGGTTCTCTGGTATTTTGGTAGAGCACACATTATCCATAAAGAAATGCAGTGGTTTTCCTGAAAATGCATCAAGTGGAACCTCTGCATCACCCATTAGGAAAGCATCTTCAAAATGTTATCTTTCTGCTCAACATCATTTTACTGTAAAAAAAAACAAAAACAAACCCACACTCATTTGGAAAATGCAGAAAATTGTAAAATCAGAGAACTATGGAGAAGCAAAGAAAAGTCTCACTTAATTCTTATATTGAGATAATTAATGTTGATATCCTATCTAATAAAGAGGGAATATGCTAATTGACTGCCCCACCCTCAAAGATGGCAGCACCCACAGCCAATAAGGAGGAGATATGCTAATGGCTGCCATGCCCTTGAAGATGGAGGCACCCACAGCCAATAAGGAGGGAATATGCTAATTGGCTGTCATGCTCTCAAAAATGGCAGCACCCACAACAACAAGATGGTGGTGCCCAGTCCCCTCAGCCCCGCTGGGGTGGCAGGCGTGCAGTATCCTCAGCCCCCCAGTCTCCCAGGGCTGGTCCAAGGTGCAGGCAAGCCTTGGATGGCGGCTGCCCAGCTGCCCAGGGCCGCCCGAGGCTCAGGTAACCAGGGATGGCCGAGGAGCTGCCGGCAGTGGCAGCAGCAGAGGTGTGATGGGGGTGTCGCCTTCCCCTGATCGCAGTGTTGCCTCCCACCCCTGAGGGCTCCCAGACTCTGAGAGGGGCAGGCCAGGCTGAGGGACCCCCCCCTCCAGTGCATGAATTTTCATGCACCGGGCCTCTAGTTTTATAATAATAGGAACAGATTTTGATGGGAGGGACTGCTATGATTGTGTTAAACTAATATAGCTAACTCTGACATAAAATGGATGTTACATTTCACTCCTCAACAAAGCCAAATCATCCATTGACAGTGCAGGTTTAAGGGCAATCAACAGTATTGAGCTCGGTCTGTGTGGGACTGGGCTGGGCTCCACAGTAGACCTGCGCTCAAAGACCTTATTAAGAAGGCAACTTTGTAGCCATTGTTGAGAGTGTATTCCATCAGTAGACCAGAGACTTGCTGTATGAAAAATATGACTAGGCTTCAGCAATAAGTCTGGACATGGTGCCAGGAGATGAGCTGTGCTGATCCCTTCATTCCTTCTCATTGCTGGCGCACAGGGCCATCGTCTATCTATCACTTCTGAATCTTGCAAACCACTGGCCCTGGAACATAGCAGGTGCTCAATAAACACTTATGCAAGTAAACTAGAGGCTGGGGTTCAAATTTCTACCCTAGCACTTCTCTGGCTTCACGCTCATAGAAGCTAATGACTTTTAAATCTCAATCATTGATCCTGTCTTCCCTCCAAAACTGCAGACCCAGCTCACTAGCTGCCTCATGGACTTTTCCACTTGGAAAAGTTCCATTACCATCTGTCTAGGTGCCCAAGCAAAAGACTAAATGTCTCTTTCCACTCCTTTGTTTCACTCTTCCCTCGTCTATATATTTGCTCAGCAAATCCTGCTGACTCTAGTTAAAACATATCTCAAATTCATCCTGTCATTTCCATCCCCATAGGTGCTATGTGAACCAGTTCAAAGCCTCATTATATCTTACCTGGATCATGTCTCCAGCCTTCCTGCTTCAAAACGTCATCTATGTGGCCATAACCAAAGGTATCTATCTAAACTCAGGTATAATTTCTTCAAAACATTAAAAAAAAAAACCTCCCCACTTCCTTCCTTCAAAACATTCAAAACCTTCCCATTGCTTTAGAATCCAAATTCTTAGGCAGCTCAGAAGGCCTCTCATAGTCTGGCTCCAACTTCCCTTTCTGGTCTCATGTCATCTCTCACCCCAAATAGGCCTGGTATGCTTTAGCCATATAACATTCTCCAGTCTTCCTCAAATAGATCATACCTTCTCTCTTAACACAGACTGGTCTAGAATCTTTTCTCCCAGTTTCCTGTTGATGGTGCTCCTTCACCTGGGAACTCCTTCCCTGTTCAGAGTCCAGCCCATTGAGAAGCATTTCTGGGGCCTCTCCCAGGTAGTAGCCACCACTGTCTTGACCTTACTTTCAAAATACTTAGTTTGTACATCTATTATATCACTCATCTTGACCAGGTTCTTTGTTTTGTTGTTGTTGGTTCTTTCAGAGCTTAAGATGCTGCCTGATGCACAGCAGTGAGCATGTCAATGTTTGGGCGGAGAACCACCACCTGTGTAGGGTTGCTGGTCTAAGGCATGGTACCACATCTCTCCCGGTGAATGCAGCCCCAGCCCAAGGTCCTGCCTCTGGCCTCAGCCCTCCTCACACCCATCCTCAGTGCAGTGGTCAGGCTTCACTTCACCAAAGAATCCTCTTGGATGCTGGTTTCACAGGCAGATTCCCCCTTCTTCTCTGTAAAAGATTGATCGATTGTGGTCAATGCATGTTGGGTGATTTAGATTTGTTCAGAGAAGCCCGCATGTGGGGGATTGAGCCTGAGGCTGAGGGACACAGGTCAGGAGGAAGGACTGGTGAATGGAGTTCATTGATATTCTGGGATTTAAGTGAGATATGATAGGACTCTTCATTGGACTTGATTAAGTCTGAATGGGCCCATGATGGGCATACACAAAGACTAATGAAAGCTACTCTCTAAGTTGTACTCAACTTTTAGGAGCTAGCTTAGAGTTCTAAATTATAGGACTTCGGGAATCTGCTGCTCAGCTCCTCAGAACTTGGCGGGATTCTCCTCCCATTAACCCAGGGACATCCCCAGCAATGCTTTTCACTCGGTGCTGTGGTGGCTGGAATGCTTGTCCCCCCATTAGATTGTAAATTGGGCAAGGTCAGGGTTTGTGTTTATTTTCCAGTCTTCTCAGAATTTAGTCGGTTATCTGGCTCCTAGTAGATGTTTCGGAAATAGTTGTCATGAAACTAAATAGTGCTTTCATACCCCAGGAAATCAAGCCATTGGATGTGTCTGCAGAATGGGCACTCAACTTTCTGTAGACCGATTGAAAAAAGTGAACTTGTTGGGGACTCGCGGAGGCAGTCAGGAGGAAGCCCTGCTGGCCCCTCCAACCCCCTGCTGGGCCGGCTCCCCGCGGCCTGCGCTCCCGCGCAGAGAAGCTATGGGGCGAAGCGCACAGGGGGTTCACAGAGGCTTCATGAAAAAGTGACGTGACGATCTGTGGGCTCTGTACCAGGGGGGAACGCAGGGTAAGGGCCAGGTCGGAGAGCAGGCGAAGGGCGCGCCTCCTCCACTGGCACGCTCCGCTCGGGTGCGGCGTCTGGGGCCTGGGTGGGTGCTGGCCCTTCCCGCCCACCAAGCGCCGACCCGGCTCCAGGGCCCCTGTCCCCACCCCGCCGCCGGTGTCCTCCCAGCCCCCGGTGAGGAGTTGCGGACCCGGGCCGGCGCCCGGGAGGCGGGTGAGTAAGCGTTGGCGGCCGGCCGGCGGTGGGGCGGGAGCGCGCCCAGCTGAGTGGTGCGCACTCGGGCCGGAGCCTGGGGTCGCGCCCGCGGCCGGCCGGGCGGGGCGGCGCTGAGGGCGATAAAAAGGCCGCGCGGCGCCCGCGCCGTCTCCTCTCCGCTCCGCTCCGGGCTGCAGCGCTCCTCACGGGTGGGCGGCACCGGGGAGGGCGGACCGGGACCTCCGGGGCGGCGGGATGGCGGCGGCGGCGACGTGTGCACCCCCGGCCAGGCCCAGCCTGACATCCATCTCGTCGGGGGAGCTGCGCAGCTTGTGGACGTGCGACTGCGAGCTGGCCCTGCTGCCCTTGGCCCAGCTGCTGCGCCTGCTGCCCGGCGCCCTCCAGCTGCGCGGGGACCAGCTCGCCGTGCCCGGGTCCGGGGAGCCGGCTGCCACCAGCGGGGGCTTCAACGTCTTCGGCGATGGTCTTGTGCGCCTGGACGGGCAGCTCTGCCGCCTCGGCCGCTACATAAAGAGGTGGGTGCGCCACCCCCCCACCCCCACTTCGAGGTCCCCGGGAGGGAGTCACCGCTGGCCTCCGCTTCTTGGAGCCGTCACCGGGGCCGCCAGCTCTCCCGCCCGGGCTTTTCTGCCCTGCGCCCACCTCGACATTTGCAGCTGCGCTGGAAGCCGCCCGGGGGAGCACCCAGCTGGCCAGTGATTTTCCCTTTCTGACCCCTTAACTGGGTCAGATGAGCTCAAACTGGGGCACACCCTTCGGGGATGTTTCAGAGGAGAGACTCACATCCTGGCTTTAGATTGGTGGGAGGGGGGAGAGAATGCTCAATTTTGTGCACTGCGAGCTTTATCCGGTGAGGAGACCCAGTGGAGAGTCGTATAAAAGTTCAGTGTCCCATCTTTTAGTGTTTCAAGTAAATGAATAAATAAATCACAGCTGAGAAGGGAACAAAGTCCCATAAAATCTAACCCAGGGTCCTCTGTGCCATCGTGTGGGCAAAAGTAAGTGTTGTGTGCAAGTGTGTATGTGTCATACTTTTCTGAGAACTGACTGCCTGGAATCGTGCAAGAGCAGCCTAGAGCTTAATTCATAGATGAGTAAGCCGGCCAGCTATTACAAAGCCTTTGCTACTGGGAAAGACAGCAGCACTATGCCACCCCGTGGGTGAGATGCAGCCAAGAGGAGGCAAGCAAGAAAAGACATTTAAAATGCCTTCTTCAAGCTGCTGGGAAAACCTTGCTTTTCCACACAGTGAGAAGGAGGGATTTGAATGCCTGAAAAAACCACCCCTTAGCAAGAATTTCTCCCTTCCTTAGTGAATAGAAAATCCCAACTCATACGCAGGAATTCCAACCCTGGGAGGAACGGAATTAGAAATCAGATTTGTAGAGATTTAAAAAGAAGTTAGGCATTGCATTTGAGAACGATATGAAAAATAGAAATGCCCAGAATTAGTTGAAGATATAGGTTAGGCTTTTGACAGAGCCAGCACTCCCAGTCTTAGCAAACAGTGCTGCAAATTTTTAAATGATTTTGTAGTCTGGTCATTAAACTCTTGCTTCAAACATCTCCTACATAAAAGAATATAAAACAGCAGTGGAACCCTGGCAGTTTAGAGTTCAGAATAAATAATAACCAGGCAACACAGACCAGGGTGCAAACAGTCAGAAATACAAGATTTTTGTCATCTAAGCAATTGTGTGAGGGTTTTGTACTGTGGGAAAGAGCAAGGAGAACCTGAAAATAATTCAGGGACTGGAAGGAACCATCTGTCTTCCTCTCAGGAACATACTATGGCAGGGAAAGTAGGCTTTTGTAACGGGGTGTGTAGTCCTGAAGGATGACTGGGAAGGAACCTAGTGTGAATGGAGAGAGCCCTCCAGAAAGAGAGGGAAGACTGAGTCGTAGGCCACAGTGCAAGGTTTGCCCTCATGGATCACGAGGTGGATGCATAGTCAGAATTCAGACTTCCAAAGTTGCTGCTCCTCAGCTTGGCCAAATTTACCCGGTTGTCTTCAGCCTTGGGGCTAGCATACAACTTCCTTTCTCAAAATATTGCTCCAGAGCAGTGATTTATTCCCTCCTTCCCCTCCTTTCTTCCTTCCCTTCCTTTCTTCCTCACGTCTTCCTTCAATAAGTTTTGGCCAGTTTTACTAAAGACACATTTGGCATGATTTGCTTTTTACCCATCTGTTCTGGCAGACTGCTAAAGGTCACACATCTCCTGGTACCAGCCAGTGTGCATACTCTAGTGTTTCTAGCAGCTGTGCCCAGGTCAATATTTCCAGGGTAGTGGTGAACATCAGTTTTGGCTAACAAGGAGTAACACTCTATTTGGGACTTCCCCAAGGTTGGGCAGTTGGAGAGGATGACCAGTTTCTCTTTGCCTTGTCTGTCATCTTCAGAGTTGGCTGTACCCCCACACGTACTTTCCACTTTTCATGAGTTGGGATCTAGAGCTGATGGACTCCAGTGACTTTTTCATCTTTGCAGTCACCATATTCCTGCCATAGGTATGATGGCCCCCACCCAAGAGCAGTCGAGAAGGTGTGTGTGTGTGGGGGGGTGGGGGTGGGGGCGGGGGTAGGGGAACGAGAAAGCAGAGCAATCATCCTTAATCACTTTGGACTGTAGACTTTGGGGGATCAATCACATGTAGGCCTTCTCCCCAGAAACAAAGAGACACACCCAATGTTGCTGACCGTTTGGGTAGTTTATGAGATAGTTGAATTCAGCTAAGAATCCTTGCTCTGCTAATTATTTTTTTCCATTGCACAAGTATTTTTGGTTTGGGATAAGCCCACAGTGTAAGCAGGACTTTTTTCCAGGGCCTCAGAGGTGTGTACTGTGGCTTTCACTAGGTCCTTTTCTGAGGAAACCGAAAAGTTCAGAGCTGCTGACCCTGACATTCCTATGGCTCACTCGCTCAACTTACTGTGGTTTGTTTTCTGATACTTTAACACTTTTCTACATACATACCTGCCAAATAAGCCCAATGCAACATAGGGTGATGGGAAGGTTTCCTGATGGCCCTCAGGGCTTTAAAGCTTCTGAGGACCTGCTTTAAAAATATTTGTCCTACTTTGTGGGATTTATGGCAAGACCTTTACTATTATTTTTTCCTTCAAGCTCGGGATTTCTGTTGGTATTACAAACAAAACCTGCTCAAGACACAAGGTACAAATCATCGTTAACTATCACATACACACCTTTTTCCTGTAATGCAGCCTCTGAGTGAAGTGTAATGGCAAACGATGGGCAAAGTGGAGCTATAATCCCTGCTTTTCAGTGTTTCCCTAGCATGAGAGGGGCTGCTTGGGCAATAACAATTAGCCCGACAATAATAACAGGGGTCACTAATATTTGCTTGGGTACCAGGAATGGGGCACAATGTTTCACAGCTGTTATTTCACAAAAGTTTATGAAGTTGGCGCTGTTGTGTCCTCTTTGTGCAGTTGAGAAATTAGGATTGGGAGAGGTCAAGTCCTGCACCTGAATAGGATCCTGGGAAGCATGGAGTCAAGGCTCCTATGCAGCCTTGTCTAACTATGAACCCCTGTGTTCGGCACACCGCCCAACCCGAAATCTTTCTGCATTACTGTAGAAAGCAGTTTTTTGGTAAGTTTCCTGAATCTACAAAAAAAAAAAAAAATAACGGAAATTACATTAGTCAGGACTCATCTTGTATAATCAACCCAAAAGCAAAAGTAAGTCCAGTGGTTGTAAAGAAGCCACTAAAAGCAGAGAGGTGACCTGTTCCTGCCTGTGTTCAACCAGCTTTTAGTGATGACAGTCACACTCGCCTGGAGGGCAGCCGCCAGGGGCAGAGAGTGAGGGGTTGAAAGAGGAGACTCATGGAGTTAAAGTAAGGACCCCAAGGCAGAGCTGGAACATAGTCAGATTTGTACTGGGGAAGCCTCACCCCCACCCCACAGTGGAAGTGCTTGGGCTCCCTCTGCCTGCCCAGGCGCACCTCTCAGAAGTGACCTTGCCTGAGGCCAGGAGGTGTGGAAGCAGTGACAGCTCCACATACAGAGGGCAGAAGGGTTACCCTTGCTGCGGCTGAACTCAGCGGGCTCCCATCCTGCCCTCTTGGCTGGTCTTCGGCTTTGGTTCCCATGTTTGAGTTTTGGCTTTGGTGATTTGCCCAGTTCAGCAACCCCTTCACAGGGCACCGAGTGATACTGATGAAGTAATTTTCATTGCGTGTTGAGCTGTGTTTTTATGAGTACAGTCTCAAGCACATGTGGACGGGCAGGAGGGCCAGCACCAGATGGCCTTGGTTGGAATCCGGGTTCTGCACTTACGGCCTCAGTGACTTGGGAAAGCTACTTCATCTCCGTGACTCAGTCTCCTCAGCTGTAAAATAGGAATGGTAATTCCTCACTCTTACAGCGTTGCTGTTCAGAGTAAAAATTCATAAAGTGCTTAAAATAACTTTCAGCACATATTGATTACTTGACAAACATTAGCTGTTATATTATTATTAAGCAGCCCCCAAAGCCAAGTGCTTCACACACATTATTTAATCTTTTAGCCACTTCATAGATTTCCTTTTTTAAAAATATATTTTTATTGATTTTAGAGAGGAAGGGAGAGGGATAGAGAAATAGAAACGTCAATGATGAGACAGAGACATTGATCAGCCCCCTGCACGCCCCCTACTGGGGATCGAGCCTGCAACTCAGGCATGTGCCTTTGGCCAGATCAAACCTGGGCCCCAGCAGTCCGCAGGCCGACACTATCCACTGAGCCAAACCAGCCAGGGCACGGATTTCCGTTTGTCAGCTAGATTTTACAGGTGAGGATATGGATCTTGTCAAAGTTAAAAGTCACAGAGATAGAAATCAATTCCAAATCAGATGATTGAAAAGCCTCAAGCCTTTGCTGCCTTCTCTCCTGCCTTCCTTCCTCGGGAGCCTTGTTCTGGGCTTCCAGACACACTCTGGTTTACTTCTTGCTTTCAGCTCACCTGATGCTTGCCACATGCCTACCTAGAGGAGTGGAGGCCGCCACCCCATTGTCCCCAAGGCCTGGCGAAGCCATGACTCCTCCTGGGATCCCTATCTTTCTCCCGCTTTGCTCACCCATCCGTGGAATGCTGGGCCCAACAGGAGGATCACTTTTCGAGTGTGTGTCTCAGCTCAATAAGTGGTTCTGACCCCAGGACTCTCCCACTTTGCTCTTATTTAAGTAACTGGGACATAACCCTGTTGAGAGTGGACACTGAATGTAGAGAATGAGCATTCCTCCAGTATTTGTGTGTTTGAACCATTAACTAGTTTGTAAACCTCTGAGTGGGAGGGACCATGTCTTAAACCATTGTTTTGCAGACTTTAAATAAGCATGCTGGTCTCCTGGGGATTGTGTGGATGTACGTTCTGATTGAATAAACCTGGAGAGGGGCCGGGGAATCTGCAGTTTCACACGCTCCCACATGATGCCAGTGCTGCTGGTTCAAGGGCCACACTTGAAGCAACAAGGTCTAAGACAGTTATCGTTTCATATTGAAATGGTGCATCTTCTTATCTGTCTCCTCAGTGGACTATATGCTTCTTGAAAGCAAGACTATTTCTCAAGCGTCCCCCCTCAGCACATCATTGGTGCAAATGTTTATTGCATATATGAATGAATGAATGAATGAATGAATGAATCGTTCTGTGCACTATCACAGTGTTTCACTGCATTGTGTGTCAATAGTTGGTGAATGAATGAATGACCATGTGTATCCTCAGTGTGTGGCAGAGACAATATAGTGATAAATCTAAAATTTTTTGCTTAATTTCACTACAGTAGGGACGGAGGAAGACTGAGAGGAAGTGAAAGAGAATTTTGATGCGGTTCTGTAGAAAGCTATCATGTTAACACTGGAACCACAGGAAGGCCATCCTGCGTACTCCGAAGGGCAGAAGGTTCCTGCAGGCTTTTGCTATTAAAGCAGCGGTTCTCAACCTGTGGGTCGCGACCCCTTTGGCGGTCGAACAACCCTTTCACAGGGGTCGCCTAAGACCATCCTGCATATCAGATATTTACATTACGATTCATAACAGTAGCAACATTACAGTTATGAAGTAGCAACGAAAATAATTTTATGGTTGGGTCACAACATGAGGAACTGTATTTAAAGGGCCAGAAGGTTGAGAACCACTGCATTAAAGGTTTATGAACTCTTAAGCAATTTTTGGGCCTTCTACAAGAACTGTTCTAACATGTGTTTCTCTTTTTCTCTGCTCCCCTCTCTACACACACACACACACACACACACACACACACACACTCTAGAGGCTCAGTGCATGAAATTCATGCAAGGGGGCGGGGGGGGGGGTTGTTCCTCCTCCTGGCCTGTACCTCTCCAATCTGGGACCCCTTGGGTGATATCAGTCAGACATCCCTCTCACAATCCAGAACTGTTGGCTCCTAACCACTCACCTGCCTGCCTGCCTGATTGCCCCTAACTGCTTCTGCCTGCCAACCTGATTGATGCCTAACTGCTCCCCTGCTGGCCTGATCGCCCCCAACTGCCCTCCCCTGCCGACCTATTGCCCCCAACTGCACTCCCCTGCCAGCCTGATCGCCCGAACTGCCCTCCCCTCCCAGCCTGGTCACACCCAGCTGCCCTCCCCTGCCGACCCATTGCCCCCAACTGCCCTCCCCTGCTGGCCTGATCGCCTCCAACTGCCCTCCCCTGCTGACCCATTGCCCCCAACTGTACTCCCCTGCCAGCCTGGTTGCCCCAAACTGCCCACCCCTGCTAGCCTGGTTGCCCATAATTGCCCTCCCTTGCTGGCCTGGTTGCCCCCAACTGCCCTCCCCTGCTGGCCTGGTTGCCCCCAACTGCCTTCCCCTGCCAGCCTGATCACCCACAACTGCCCATCTTGTGGCGATGTGAGAGCAGCCATCTTGTGGCAGCCATCTTGTGTTGGCCATCTTGTGATGATGTGAGGGCGTTGCATGAGGGCACGAGGACCATCTAGGCTTTTATTAGTATAGATATTTCAGAGAGGAAGGAGAGGGAGAGAGAGAGATAGAAACATCAGTGATGAGAGAGAATCATTGATCGGCTGCTTCCTGCATGCCCACTACTGGGGATCGAGCCCACAACCCAGACATGTGCTCTTGATCAGAATCGAACCCAGGACTCTTCAGTCCACAGGCAAACACTCTATCCACTGAGCCAAACCAGCTAGGGCTCCATATTTTTTTAATGAACACACACACATTCAGATGGAAGCTAAAGGTTTGAATTTTCATTCATCCTTGAGCAGTAAATCGTTAGAGCCAAGGGAACTTTGGAGCAGCGTTTTCAGATCATGCTACAGATGATGTGAAACCTGAAGGCACTTCAGAAAAAGGGAGGTGTCTTAGAAGGTGGGCAATCTTTCAGCCAGTCCTGATTCACTAGAAGCAAAGATAGTGGTGTTTTCTCATCCCACCTTTCGACTATTGCCTTCATTCAGCTGTTCTCTTTTGCCTTCAAACAGGAGAGATGAGGACAGAAATTGGAGCAATGAAGGAGAAACTCTTGCTCATTTCCCCAGATGCTCAGATTTCCCTCTTTCCTGGTCACTCAAAGGAACCCAGCCCTGGTTGGTGTCAGCAGCTTACAGAACTTCATCACCCGTGGCTAGCAGAGTTGGCCAGGATTACAGATACTAATTATTTTGTTGAGCATCTACTATGAACCCAAGTATAGTACATATGTCAACACTACTTGCACTGCATTGAATTGACAAACAGAAGGTAATACTGTTGTATCCCTTTACAGAGGGATGAAAGCACAGGTTCAGGCCAGTTAAGTAACTCACTTAAGGTCACAGTGGGTTGTGTCTGTGGGACTGAGTTCATACAGTCAGTCAGTTAGGGCATGAATTGGATCTTTTCATTTCGAATCATTATGCTCTTCATCACATTGTTCTGCTTTTCAGTCTTTGGATTGGAGGCAAGTGTAAAAAACTTCAGCCTAGAAAAAAGCATTTTGGGGCCAGGGTAAAAGCAACAATGAAATGAGAGTTTAAAGGAACCATCTTCAGTTGTTTGCTTCTCCTCCCTAATGATAACATCAGCAAATATAGTTAAGTACCCAGTACACAGAAGCAATGTTTGCATTAGTCATTCAGAAATGTGCACAATTCAAGATGAAACAACTAGTCCCTAATACAGTCTAGTACGGCTCCTCCAAAATAAAACAAGTGATTGGATGCCAGATACTTAAATATCTGTGAGACTTAACAACTCGATTCGCAGTCTTTTTGCATTTTGGTGACTTACATATCCAAATTTCATAACAGCGAGTTCCAAAGGAATGCTCATATTTCTTTATTTCATTGGAATTTAGAGGTGTTTAACAATTGGACCATAACTGGGAGGTTGGGAATAGATGACTTGAGGAGGTATTTCTTGCAACCTGGATCAGTAAATAGGGATTTTGCCACCATCTCCTTTCTGTGAGTTCTGTTACCCGTTCTCATATAAGCAGCGTTTCCACACCTTTGAGGTACAGGGATAACTGACATGCTCTGCCATGATGTTAACAGGCCCCTTAAGATCCTTAAAAGTGCCTCTAAATCATCAAAGGAAGAATACATTATGTTGAGCATAGCTTTATTATTCAGGGGATCTTATCCAATTCAGACTCTAAAAGAAAAGGACGACTCATGTGTAGGTGACCCATTAAAGTCAGCATGTGGCTATCCAGAAGCTCCACCCCCCCCCAGCCCCCTTCTCTGAACACGCCAAATCCATAGTGTTCCGAAAGCCTTCCATAGCATTCTGGAGCAAACTGATTATTTTCACACCCAGTGGTCATTTCTCAGCTGAAATTTTTATCTTTTCCCTACCAATGACACCTTGGATCAGACGTCAATGGATTGTATAGGCAGAGGCACGTGGTGTCATTTGCATCATCAGAATAGTAATAAAAACTACAGATTTTCTGGTTGTGCTGGAGAGTGACAATCTAACCATGGATGTTGAGAGAGCAGAGGAGGTGCTTTGAGGAAATGTGACTGCTAATTGACTCTGTGATAAAAAGGTGGGAGACTGTGAAAACCCACCTTGGATGGCTCACAGGTGGTACCTGACTCCTGCCCTGACATCGCTTATTTCTTTTTTATGTTTAATCCATTCAGTCTTGCCCTTTTCTTCTATTGCTATAAGAGATTCCCCCCTCTACACCTCTCCTCTCACCCTCTGCACCCACAGGTCTCACCGGCCCCTCCTCTTCTCAGTTCTCTCTTGTCTGCTGGACCATGTCCTTGGCAGCTGAATAGATGGAAGGTAGAGGGAACAGGAGAGCTCTGGGAACCCCTGTACTGCTACCCTCTTCCCCAGCCTCACTTCTAGGCCCTGAGCTCCTCAGATGTGATAAGGCCCATGTGAATGCCTACCTGGTACCCAGCACATCTTAGGTACTGAAGGAATGTCGTTCAGTGAAGGAATAAGAGCGAGTGAACCGAGTAGTGGTGGCCCCCCTTTCTTTTCCCTTCTCCTTTGCCTCCTTTCTCCAGTCCCTTTTGGCAGTTGATCAATTATGACTAAGAAGAACAGGAAAATTCTCTCTCTGCTAATAACACAAGTGCTTCTCCCTTTCAGATACCCCGTCTCATCCCATTCTCCCTCCACACAGTTCTGACTTGGTGAAGGCAAGGGCAGGGGAGGGATGGAGAAAGGACCAAACAAAGTCCCCAGTCTGGCCTGGCCAGTGTAGCTTAGTGGTTGAGTGTCTACCTATGAACCAGGAGGTCACAGTTGAATTCTCAGTCAGGGCACCTGCCTGGGTTATGGGCTCCATCCCTAATAATGGGTGTGCAGGAGGCAGCCAATCGATGATTCTCATTATTGATGTTTCTATCTCTTTCTCCCTCTCCCTTCCTGTCTGAAATCAATGAAAATATATTAAAGACAAAACAAAACACAAAACCCAGTCTGCATTATCATACCCAGTCTGTCCCCTTATTACTCCTCAGGTCCCCCACCCCTTCTCCATTCCCACCCTTGTCTTCCCTACTCCTGTCCTCCTCACAAACACCCCTGCACCCCTTCCCTCCCTTCTTCCTCTTCCCCACCACCTGACCACCACCAGTGCCCATGGGTTGGGAAGTGGAGACTGTGTTAAAAGCCTGGCCAATCAGAAGACAGGAAGCACTTTAGAGGCTCCCTCAGGGGTCAGGTTTTAAATGCTCTCAAAATCAGGTCTGACAAGCCCAGAAAAAAATAGTGATATATTTCTAAGAAACCAAGTTGGGAGACAGACAGCAGAAGCTGTGTTTTTCTGACTCAGGGGTAGATATTCTCCCACATGCTCTTGACCCATGCCTAGGCCAGGGTCCTGTGTGCTGGCCCCTCTAACTGGATTTTGGGATATGGGCGAAGGGAGCTCTCCAGCCCTGTGATTTTTTCAGGTCAGACACTGAAGGACAAGCCGGAAATAAACTCTGGAGCTGTCTCTGCCTTTGACTAGGTGTCAAAAGCAGACATGCTACTGCCGTGTTGCAAAAGCAGCTCACACTGTTGCCAGGCTGGCTGTCCACCAATGCACGTGTCCCCAGAGCTGGGCCATCAGTGGAACCAGTGCCATGATGAAGAGGACTGTGGCAGTGCATCCTCCAGCCTGCTGGACTGGATGCCATTCAGACTGGCTAGATCCGTGGTCGGCAAACCGCGGTTCACGAGCCACATGCAGCTCTTTGGCCCCTTGAGTGTGGCTCTTCCACAAAATACCACGTGCGGGCACGCATATACAGTGCGATTGAAACTTCGTGGCCCATGCGCACAAGTCGGTATTTTGTGGAAGAGCCACACTCAAGGGGCCAAAGAGCCGCATGTGGCTTGTGATCCGCGGTTTGCTGAGCCGCAGTTTGCCGACCACTGGCCCAGGTCCACATGGCACCTGAGCTTGGGTTTGGTTAGAAAATTAGCCATCTTCTTGAAGGAAGCTAATTTACATTTGAATCTGCCTTTTTATCAACATGTGGGTAGAGACCTAGAAAGACAGCTGGAAAATATGTAGAGTAGGGGGAGAAAGCTGACATACTGGATGATAGAGAAGGAAGGGAAAATTGTAGACCCACTGGTCATATGGGATGACTGCCCTGGGGACGACCAGCTAATTCCACTCATTGAGTGTAATTTGTTTTCAATCCAGACAGACATAGAGCTCTGAGAGCTTCAAATGAACTCTTGTATCCCTGAACTCTTGTATCTAGTTTCTGGTCATGATCTGAGAGCCAAGCGTTGGTGTCAGGCCACCCTAGGACCATGGCCACCTTTGGGTTGCAAGTTTATCTCAGCTGATCAGGAGAGAGAGGGGGCTTTATCCGTATGTTATAAAACATGGTTGCCTCTGCAATGACACATTTTAGGGGACCTCTCTCAAATGGACTAGGGATGTGGCAGGCACCTGTGCAGACATCCCCTTCCCAGCTTAGATGGGCAGGTATATTACATTTGCTGTTATCTCTGCTTTTTTCATAGATATGTGGAACTGACCAACTACTGCGATTATAAAGACTACAGGGAAACTATACTGAGCAAACCGATGCTGTTCTTTATTAATGTACAGACCAGAAAAGACATCTCAAAAGGTTGGTATTTAACTGTTTTGGTTTGGTTCTGCCTTGCTGGGCTGTGGACTGTGGCATGCTGATGTCAGAAATTGGGTAGGGGGAAAGCAGAGTGGATGTCGGCTTGTGACAAGGTTGGAGCCAGAAGCCCGGTGTGTCAGGCCATCTGAAGCACAGCCCGAGCCTGCAGATCAAACCTCTGCATAAGCCTGGGGCAGTAGCCATCTGTCTGAGTTTTCCTTCATACTTTCTGTCAAGGCAGGAAGTGATTTTATATTCTGAGCCTGCAGGGGTTGCAAAAATGACTGAAATGATGAAGATGAGGGTATGTAATACTGTCTACCACATGAGACACTTAGGTGTTCTGGGTCTGCTCTAGCGTCAATTGGTACAACAGCTCCACAGGGCTTTTCATTCAAACGGGAACATTTTTGGACACGAAAGGAGGTACTGTGAACAATTCTTCTGGGACTAACTCAGGCAAATTAGGATGCATGGTCAGCCTACCTGAGGTACTTGTACTATCCCCATTTTATAGATGACAAAACTAAGATAAAGGAAATAATACCTGTAGATGCTTTTATGTTTCATGCTATGATATTTGAATTTCAGTTTTAGAAATGTCTCTTTATGGTTTCTTCCAAGAAATCAGACTGGCTGTTAACAGCCATATTAACATAAGTTCCAATATGAAAATATCTCAATTTTCCCTTCTTCCTCCTGCCAGAGAGGGGAAATCATGGACATAATGATAGAAATAGAATTTTTGAAATTTATTGCAATACAACATTTTTAAAGTTATTCCAAGGTAACAAGAAAGGATCTACAAGTTCCAAAGAAACTTCTTTAAACATTCAGTCTCATCCAGATTCTTGGAGCTGATGCTCTGCTCATTTCAATCCAGAGTCATTCAGATTTTCTTTCACTTCTTAATTCAGAGTCGGAATGTTCTGGGCAGGAAGGGCCAGAACACACAGTAACTAGCAACACTCATAGAGCATCTGAACCCTTGATGTTATTTGGCTTGATGATGGCCATGAATCCAGAGAGTTCTCTAGGGATATAATTCACAGATGTATTAGGTACACCTCCTGATCCATCTCTCTGAAGGAATCGTAAGAATAAGAGGTCTGCTGAAACCGGGGATTGTTTGGGCACAGAAGAGAGTCCTTCTCAAATTGCCTTGATTCGTAGCACCCTAGACCAGCCCTTTGGCAGAATGAAAGTCCCTGGGGAAGAAGGGTTTAGGGGAGGGGGAGACATGGGGCAGCCTTCTCTCCTGGACTTGGCTGATGTTTTGCTTTGCAAATGACAACATGTCGGCGACAGTCAGGTCGCTATTTAAATATCCAGCAAGGCAGTGACAGGAACACTAGCCATCCCGCATTTCCCACTTCAGCTCCCTGTGCTGCATACTAACATGGAGGCTCAGTTCTAGTTTCTGATAATGACGGTTTCCCAGACAGAAGTGACAAAGTGCAGCCCAAGGAGGCCTGCTTCCTTCTCGTCTGCAAAATTCTCTGAATGTTTCTAGAAATCTGGTGAGGCTTTGCAGTGAGCGGGGCTAAAAATGAATAAAATCTGCAAGTAAGGTGGGAATCACTGCTTTGTCCAACACTAAGAAGTATGTTATGCCACACATGCACACTTCTTTTTTTGAATTCTGCTTCCAAATTTCTAGAAAGAACATATGCCTTCCTTGTGAACACAAGGCACCCCAAGATAAGACGACAGATAGAGCAAGGGATGGATATGGTCATTTCCTCAGTGATTGGAGAAAGCTATCGGCTCCAGGTGAGTGTTAGCCTGTCTGAATCCAGGACTGAGGCCACATAGAGAGGGGTTCGAGCACTTCATGTAGGGCCGAGTCCCTAGAGCTCAGCTATAACTTAGCTGTGTCCAGACATAGATGTTTTCTATTGCTTCATAATCACTACCAATACAATGAGCAGAGTTTGTAGCAACTTATTAGAAACTAGAGGCCCGGTGCACAAAAATTTGTGCACTCGGGGGGGAAGGGTGGGTCCCTCAGCCCGGCCTGTGCCCTCTCGCAGTCTGGGACCCCTCGGGAGATAACGACCTGCTGGCTTAGGCCTGCTCCTGGTGGCAGAGGGCAGGCCCAATCCCTAGGTGCAGCCCCTGGTCGGGCTCAGAGCAGGGCCGATTGGGGAGTTGGGGCACCGCCCCATCATGCACAGAGCAGGACAGATTGGGAGGTTGCGATGCCACCCCCAGTCACGCTCAGGGTAGGGCCGATTGGGGGGTTGGGGCACCGTCCCCTGTCACACTCAAGGCAGGGTCGATGGGGAGGTTGCGGCGCCACCTCCTGTCACGCACAGAGCAGGGCCAATCAGAGGGTTGGGGCACTGCCCCCTGTCACTCACAGAACAGGGCCCATCAGGGGGTTGGGGCACCGCCCTCTATCACCCACAGAGCAGGGCCAATCAGAGGGTTGGGGCACTGCCCCCTGTCACTCACAGAACAGGGCCCATCAGGGGGTTGGGACACCGCCCTCTATCACCCACAGAGCAGGGCCAATCAGGGGGTTGGGGCGCCGCCACTCTCACACTCAGGGCAGGGCCGATGGGGAGGTTATGGCTCTACCCCGTCACACACAGAGCAGGGCCCGTGGGGAGGGGGGGGGGCTCCCCCCTATCAGGCACAGAGCAGGGCGGCTCAGGGGGTTGGGGCCCCTTCCCCTGTCACACACAGAGCCGCAGGGCGATCAGGGGGTTTGGGCGCTGCCCCCTGTCACGCTGATCCCGGTGCCAGGAGGCATATTACCCTTTTACTATATAGGGTAGAGGCCTGGTGCATGGGTGGGGCCGGCTGGTTTGCCCTGAAGGGTGTCCTGGATCAGGGTGGGGGTCCCCACTGGGGTGCCTGGCCAGTCTGGGTGAGGGGCTGAGGGCTGTTTTCAGGCTGGGAGTGAGTGAAGTTCCCAACCGCTCCTTTTTTTCTTTTTTTTTTTTTTTTTATTCTGGGCCAGCTTTACCTTGAGGCTTGGCTCCAGCTCTTAGGCCTTCGGCTGCTGAAAGTAGGTTTCTGGCCTTTGCTTACAATGTTGCGAATCTGCTGGCTGAAGTCCGGCGGTATTTGTTACAATGTTTCTTAAACTGCCCGCTCAGAGGCCTGCAGCTGCAGGCGGGGAACGTTGGTTTCCTCCAAGGATCCTCCGTCACTGAGGCAAGCAAGCCTCATGTTAGTTTCAAGCTGCCTGGCTGCCGGCCGCCATCTTGGCTGACAGTTAATTTGCATATCTCGCTGATTAGCCAATGAAAAGGGTAGTGGTCGTACACCAATTACCATGTTTCTCTTTTATTAGTTTAGATGGGATAATAATGAATGTCAGTTTGACCAAGCACTTCAAGGTCTGTAGATGTAATATGATTCAAATACAAATGTTTGTTTTGAAAAAGTTAAGGCAATCGTTGAACGTCAACCTATGAACCAGGAGGTCACTGTTCAATTCCCAGTCAGGGCACATGCCCGGGTTGCAGGCTTGATCCCCAGTAGGGGGCATGCAGGAGGCAGCCAATCAATGGTTCTCTCTCATCATTGATGTTTCTATCTCCCTCTCCCTTCCTCTCTGAAATCATTTTTAAAAAGTTAAGGCAACTGTTTAAAATTTAATCTGCCAGAATGAAAGAAAAATAAGAGGTGTGACATTTTGGACATTTGGGCAGTTGTTAGTAATATAGAATTCTAGGTTATAACATTATCATTATATGCATGAAATTCATCAAATTTGTCTCTCTCTTTCAGTTTGATTTTCAAGAAGCAGTAAAGAATTTTTTCCCTCCGGGAAATGAGGTGGTTAATGGAGAAAATTTGAGCTTTGCCTATGAATTCAAAGCTGACGCATTATTTGATTTCTTCTATTGGTTTGGGCTCAGCAATTCCACTGTAAAGGTGAATGGAAAAGTTCTGAATTTGTCAAGTACAAGACCAGAAAAGAAGGAGACAATTAAATTATTTCTGGAAAAAATGAGTGAACCATTAATTCGAAGGAGCAGTTTCTCTGACCGAAAATTCAGTGTAACTTCTAGAGGTATGTTAAAAATTTTCATAGTTAAATAAAAGGATAGAATAGTATAATGGGAGAGGAGAGTCAATGCCTGTAAAAGGTAAGGCCTCTAGATAAAGCGAAAATATAATATATCACATTATTCAAAAAGTAAGAAGTGAGACATATTTACTACCAAAAAGAAATATAGTGTTAGGCTCCTTAAAGTTTTCTGACATAGTAGTTATATTGTGCAGCACACCCAGAAAATAATTTTAAAATATATTATTAATTTAAATACATATTAATGCTCATTTGAATGTTGTTAACACTTATTTAAATATTATGAAAGAATGATGCTTTCCTCATGTGCATATTCTGGCAACAGATATGAACAAAGATGTCAGCTGGAGGAGGAGTCTACGTGGTCAATAGCCATCAATTTTACATCAATTAAAATAACTGGCCCTGGCTCATGTGACTCAGTTGACTGGAGCACTGTCCATCCATGTAACAAAAGGTTTCGGGTTCAATTCCAGTCAAGGCACATACCCAGGTTATAGGTTCCGCATACATGAGGCAACTGATTGATGTTTCTCTCTCACAACGATGTTTCTCTCTCTCCCCATCCTCCCTCTCTAAAATCAATAAACATATCCTTGGGTGAGGATTAAAAAAAATTGGAAGGGTTCTCCAGAGTTTGTGAGGTCACAGTGAACAAATGACATATTATATGTGGTACATTCTGGATTTTGATATCCGTGCCTCTTTCCTAGGAGTTGAGGAGACTTGTCAGACTGGTGTGGCTGAGCAGGTGACACCGGCCACACCTTCTCTAGTCAGTTCTCTCTGTCCTATGCTATTTGGGCTGTAAAGCAACTTCCTTGAGCCAGGACTTTTGCTGCTAATTCCAACAAACAACCAAAAACAAAACAAACAAACAAAAAACTCCACCAGTCTCTATGAACCTGCAGTTTCAAAAAGTTTGAATGTGAAATGCAGGTCTTCATTAATTGTATTTAATACAGTTGCTTTCTTCCAATGTTTTAGCAAAAATGCTTACTCTAGCTATTTCTTATTTTGGAAGTAGCCCATCTGTCTCTGTTTCTCTCTGTCTCTCCTTCTGCTTCCTCCTCCCCTCATTCTCTCTCTTCCCTCCCTCCCCCAGTATCTGTCTCTCCCTCCTCCTCCTCTCCTCTCCTTTCTCTCCTTCCTTGCCCCCTATCCCTCTCTTCTCCTTCTCCCCAACTCTCTCCCACTCTCTTTTATGCCTTCCTCCCCCTTTTCTCCCTCCTCCCTCCACATTGCTTTAGCTTTCTCTGCTGGGTGTTCCTTGCAAAGATGCCTCTGTACTCTGCTCCTTTGCAGCAGTGTGTGTGTGTGTGTGTGTGTGTGTGTGTGTGTGTTGGGGAGTGTTACCCTGATCTTCTTTGGGGAAAGATGAGCTTTCCTGGTTGTGGCAGTCCGAGGTGCCTGGTCCTTCTTGTGACACCCCTCCAGCCTTACCCACTACCATAGCAGCCTGGGTAGGGTTTTACTGTTTGACTGTTGCTCACCCTCTGTCATGTAGGTTGTGCAGGGTGTCCACTGCCATCCTGGGGGCAACAGGGGTATGTGAAGTTGGGTGGTGCTTCCTTAAAATTCACTGTGAGCCATCCCTGGGCCACTTACACTCCAGAGCCGTGGGGAAGGGTTCTTCAGGGCTGGCCAGCAAGGTCATGATCATGGCAGAGGGCAGAGCCAAGATGCAGCAGTGGCCCAACCTTTGTCCTAGGCTGTCCCAACTTTGGGCCTTTTGGCATCAAGTGAGAAAAGGCTCATGCAACTCACTGCAAAGCTACTCCGGCCCATGGAAAAGCAAATGACAACCCAGGGCCTACTGGGAAACAAAATGTAACCCATCTCTATTGCGCTTTTGAGATTTCTGAGGAAGCCAGGATCCTCTCTTCAGTATTGAAGTGGTTCCTTGAGTGTTGTGTGAGTTCTCAGGGCACTGTGGGTTTGCTTCTGTTTTCCAGTGATGGCAATAATGCCTGCTTTACTTCTTTCAGGTTCAGTAGATGACGTTTTTAACTGCAGCCTGTCACCCAGATCATCTTTGACGGAGCCTCTCTTGGCAGAATTACCGTTTCCAAGTGTTCTGGAATCTGAAGAGACACCTAACCAATTTCTCTGATTGGACTGAACATGTCTAGTTCCTCCTACACTCCAGGCCAACTGAAGGTTGAGGGGAGGAGCGGGGAGGTGGGAGGCAGGCCTTCCACCCTCTGGTCCACCCCTCTGCTTCTCCAAGAGAGCGCTCCTCTCACATTTCCCTGGGTGCTGCCTTGCCCTGGCAGGCTCCATGTAGCTGACTTCAGGATGGCCGGGCACTGGCCCCATGGCTGGGTATCCCCGCCTTTGAACACTTCTCCAAAGAGGTAGAGGGACCAGTGGGGTCCTGCCACCCTGAGTGCTTTGTGTAGAACCTTGGCACCCAGGGAGTTTCTTTGGCAGTCTCTGTAGGACCAGTCTGATATGGGCTTTGACCATGATGCTTCATAAGTCACAGTTTGGCCCTCTGCTTGGGACACCCTTGTCTGAACCCGAACTTAGCCAGCACGGTATTAGCTGTGCTGTTCTTTTGCAAACTTGGCTGGCACCTTTCACTGGAAGGCAAATGTATTTCTCATCCTGCCTTAGGAGAACTATTCTAGGTAAGGTTTACTGGCGATTAGCCAGGTTGGCTGGATGGCAGCCCTGCCACCTGCTGCCTAAAATTTGAACTCCCTTGGCCTCCCTCTTAACAAAGTGGCTGATGTAGAAAGAGGCCAAGTGATGTGCAATGAAACAGTGACAGGGGAAGGATCATGATTATAGCAGTGTCCTCTTTCTATACAGAAATGATATGAAAGCACATTATGTCAGTTGGGTATTATTATTATTATTTACTTTTTTATTGAATTTATGAGGGTGACAGCCTATCTAATAAAAGAGTAATATGCATGTTGACCATCACTCCAGCACACAAGATGGGGGTGACCAGGCCTGCAGGGGAGGGCAGTTAGGGGCAATCAGGCCAGAAGGGGAGCAGTTAGGCATTGATCAGGCTGGCAGGGGAGTGGTTAGGGGCAATCAGGCAGGCAGGCAGATGAGTGATTGGGAGCCAGCAGTCCTGGATTGTGAGAGGGAAGTCTGACTGTAGGCCCGATATGGACACAAGATGGCTGGCAGGGGAGGGAAGTTGGGGGGACCCAGGCCTGCAGGGGAGGACAGTTGGGGGGGGGACCAGGTCAGCAGGGGAGAGCAGTTAGGGACAACCAGGCCAGCAGGGAGGGCAGTTGGGGATGACCAGACTAGCAGGGGAGGGCATTTCAGGGCGACCAGGCTGGCAACAAAGGGCAGTTAGGGGTGACCAGGTCAGCAGGGGAGGACAATTGGGGGTGACCAGGCCTGCAGGGGAGGGCAGTTAGGGGCAATCGGGCCAGCAGGGGAGCAGTTAGACATCGATCAGGCTGGCAGGGGAGTGGTTAGGGGCAATCAGGCAGGCAGGCAGATGAGTGATTGGGAACCAGCGGTCCTGGATTGTGAGAGGGATGTCTGACTGTAGGCCTGATCCCGGGCTGTCAGACATCCCTCGAGGGGTCCCAGATTGGAGAGAGTGCAGGCTTGGCTGAGGGATACACAACCCCCATGCACAAATTTCGTGCACTGAGCCTCTAGTTGGTTAATAAAATGATATAGGTTTCAGGTGTACAATTCTAATATACATCATCTCTATATTGTATTGTGTGTTTACCACTCCAAATGAAGTCTCCTTCCATCACCATTTATACCCCTAATACTAGTTGGTATTTTACATAAGCCTTTAACAATCCTAACACTAAGAGCAAAATAAAAGAAAGCTACAACATTACCACAATACATTGTTAAATCAATCCATTTCTCACCTATAGCTACAATGGAATTCTTCAAAAAGAAAAAAAGATCCTATCTAAATATAAAAGCTGATTGAGTAAATCATTCCATATGCTTATAATGAGAAATACTTATGAATCCTGAGTATAATTTTTCTATCCTTGAAAAAAAGTCCTGGTATTTCAATAGCATTACCAATTATCTTTTTTACATTTGAAATGTTATGTACTATCTTTGTGCAATTAAAACTTTCTTATAATTCAACATATAATTGATTAAATTTGTGACCGTGTGTGTGTGTGTGTGTGTGTGTGATCTTTCCATTGTGCTTTGTATATATTTGCCTGGTATCTTATTAAATGACAAGGAGAATTGTGGTTTTCACAGCCACACTCCAGAGCCTTTTGAAGAGCTGGGCTATGCAGTATTTGGAGAAAAGAAACAAAATTTGATATGATCTTAGTAATAGAAGAGGATAAACAGTTGTTATTCAACTCAGTGCCGAATGAGTATTAACAATAAAATGAGTTTTATGCCAGGACAAACAAACCTTGGGTAAATATCAAATATTAAATGCTTTCCACAGAAAAGAAAAACTTTTCACAAAAATTGACAAAGAAGATTTTTTGAGAGTAGCTGAGTTAAGAAAACCCATCAGTAATCACTCCAGGAATGAACTAAAAGTCTGGAAGTTTTCATTTATAAAAAATAAAATTGTCAACTGTGAACCAAATGCATTAAGTCATTCAATATTCACTCAGCAAAATTTATTGACTTCCTGTAAGGAAATATATACTGTGCTAATGTATCCTATTAGCAAACTAGGGGCCCGGTGCACGAAATTCATGCACTGGGTGTGTGTGTGTGTGGGGGGGGGGGGGCGGGGGGAGTGTCCCTCAGCCCAGCCTGCCCCCTCTCACATACTGGGAGCCCTCAGGCGTTGACCCCCATCACCCTCCGATCGCCTGATCGGCCCCTTGCCCAGGCCTGACGCCTCCACCAGAGGTGTCAGGCTTGGACAGGGGACCCCCATCTCCCCCCGATCACTGGCTCTGACCCCCGCCCAGGCCTGAGGCCTCTGGCCCAGGAATCATGCCTGGGCAGGGGACCCCCATCTCCCTCTGATCGCTTGCTCCACCCCCCGCCCAAGCCTGACGCCTCTGACCCAGGCTTCAGGCCTGGGCAAGGGGACCATCATATCCCCCCCAATCCCCGGCTCCGCCCCCCACCCAGGCCTGTTGCCTCGGCCAGAGGAGTTGACCCTCATCACCCTCCGATCACCAATCACCGGATCGGCCCCTTGACCAGGCCTGAGGCCTCCAGCAGAGGTGTCAGGCCTGGGCAGGGGACCCCCAGCTCCCCGCGGTTGCAGGCTCCACCCCTGCCCAGGCCTAATGCCTCTGGCTGAGGCGTCCGGCCCGGGCAGCTGGGACCCGCAGCTGCAGCGGCCCCGCGATCGTGGGCTTCGCTTTAGGCCCAGGCAAGGGACCCCTAGCTCCCGGGACTGCCAGCTTCGACCGTGCCCAGCTCCCATTGCTGGCTCCACCCCTACTTCCTGCTATCACTGGCCAGGGCGGCAAAGGCGCCTGATTCTCTGATCATGGCTGGGGGGCAGGGCAAAGGCGGCCCCAGGGCCGCCTTTGCCCTGCCCCCCAGCTCTTAGCTCCCCCCTGGGTTTCCGATCACTGTCATTGGCAGGGGGCTTCTTCCTGCTTTCCCTTTCGCCTCCCTGCATTGTGCCTACATATGCAAATTAACCGCCATCTTGTTGGCAGTTAACTGCCAATCTTAGTTGGCAGTTAATTTGCATATAGCCCTGATTAGCCAATGAAAAGGGTATCGTCGTACGCCAATTACCATTTTTCTCTTTTATTAGTGTAGATGTCACAGAGAAGTGATATTGGGCAATCTTTAAAATTGGATCTTCCTGGATAAAAGTGGCCTCAATCTGGGTGGAAAATGGCCAAATTCAGCTATTTCAACAGTTTACGATCAATCCTATATAATAAAAGGCCAGAGACTGTAACAGCATAATGACTGGAATGACCAATAGACCAGTCGCTATGAGGTGCTTTGACCACCTCTTAGTCCCTCCCCACAGCCCACAGGCTCTAATTGCTGGATGGCCAATGGGGAACCATGGGGAGTCGGGGTGGGTAGTGGCAGGGCAGGGCTGGACTGGGGACTGGTGAGCGGGCAGAACGCTGACCTCTTGTTCCCTCCCCCAGCCCGCAGACTCAGATCGATCGCCAGCCAATGGGGAACCGGGGTGGGTGGAGGCGGCAGGGTGGGACTGGGGACTGGCGAGCTGGCGGAAGATGGCCCTGATTGCAGGCTAGGCCTACGGACCCTACCTGTGCATGATTTTTTGTGCTGGGCCTCTAGTAGAAATATAAAGGACAAGAGTGACCTAAGCAATTCATCCATTCATTTCATTAATTCACTCATTTATTCATTCAACACATATGATTGAGCACCTACTATGTGCAGTTCACCGAGGTAGATGCTGGCATATAAAGGTACCTAAAGCATGGCCTGAGCTTTCAAGGAGCTTCCAGTCTTGTAAGAGAAGACAGGTGTACTAGCTATTAAGAACAATAAAATGAGTGCTATGAGAGAATTTCAAAATGGAAAACATCTACAATGCTTATCCAGTTTTGGAGATAAAATTGATGATGTATAACTGTAAAATTTAGTTTTAAAACAAATCTACAAGGGTTGATTTATTAAAATGTCTGATTTAGCTAAGCTCTCAGTGAAAGATTCACCTTGGAGACTATTAATTTATTCCAACAAGAATGCAAATCTGAACATTATCTACAGAATGAGGGAGTGTTCTTCTCATTACCTCAGGGTGAAAGTTTGATTTTTGGCTGAAGGATAATATTGCCCAATGTGATTGTCTACTTTAATCATCAGCTCAACTGTCTTTACTGTTTCAAATACTCTATCATCAAAGAGCAAAGTTATATCCCTCCTTAAGAAATTCAAGGCCTAGCTGGTTTGTCTCAGTGTTTAGAGCCTTGGCCTGTGGACTGAAGGGCCCCCAGTTCGAGTCCTGTTAAGGGTTGTGGGCTCGATCCCCAATAGGGGGTGTGCAGGAGGCAGCCGATCAATGATTCTCTCTCATCATTGATGTTTCTACCTCTCTCCCACTCCCTTCCTTTCTGAAATCAATAAAAATATATTTTAAAAAGTAATTGAAAAGAATGCACATCCATTTCTAAAGGGAATCTATAAAGAATTATAAAATTCTTTAAGTAATGGCAATGTCATTAGAATAAATTATTACTTTTGAAGAAGAGTGCATTCATTTAGATGGATAAATGTTGGTATAACTGATTTAAAATGAGTGTTCACACTTGATATTCACCACTTGTATAAACTTTTTAAAAAATTGAATTTATTGGGGTGACACTGGTTCACAAAACCATACAGGTTTCAGGTGTACAACTCAATAAAACATCATCTGTACACTGCATTATGTGCCCATTGCCTCAAGCAAAGTCTCCTTCAGTCCCCATTTCCACTCCCTTTACCCACCTCAATCTAACACCCACCTCCCTTTTCCTCTGGCTATCACCATAATACCATTGTCTATGTCCATATGCCATATATATATATATATATATATATATATATATATATATATATATATATATATATATATATATATATTTTGCTAATCCATTCACTTTCTTCATTCAGTTCCCCTCTCCCTCCTCCCCTCTGACAGTTGTCAGTCTGTCCCATGTACTCATGCCTATGTTTCTATTTTGTCAGTTTATTTTGTTTCATTCAATTCACATATAAGTAAGACCATATGATATTTGTCTTTCTCTGACTGACTTATTTCACTTAGCATAACAATCTCCATATTCATGCTACGGCAAAAGGTAATATTTCCCTTTTTATGGCTACACTAGAGGCCTGGTGCATGGTCTCACAATCTGGGACCCCTTGGGGGATGTCAGACTGGTAGTTTTGACCTGATCCCCGCAGGCCAGGCCAAGGGACCCCATGCACCAGGCCTCTAGTATTCATATAAGATCTTTGGTTAATCTCTTCCCTCACTCTCCCCTTCTCTCTCTGAGATTCATCAGTCTGTTCCATGTTTCCATGCTTGTGTGTTGAGCATCTTCCCCCTGGTGGACAGTGTGTGTCATAGTTGCCTATCGAATGGTCACTTAGGCTTTTATATATATATAGACTAGAGGCCTGGTGCAGAAATTTGTGCATGAGTATGGTCCCTAGGCATGGCCAGTGATCAAAGCATGAGCGTTTGGCATGGAAGGAAAGGTCCCAGCTGACCTCTGTGCCCTGGGCAACACCTGGGCCCCCTGGCCCCTGCGTGCCCCCCTCCGCCTGAGTCACAGCACCTGAGTCCCCCTGAGGAGATGCAGTGAGCATGGCCAGATGCCATAGGCTGGGGTGCAGCGTGGGCCTTTGGGCGGCCCAGCAGTGCTGTACGGAAGCCAGGTGGGCAGCACGCTCTCTCCTGGCTGGCCTCACAGACCGGCTCCTGCACAAACCCACAGGGAGCCTGGCTGACCTTTGTGGTCCCAGTGGCTGCAGGCTCCTTGCAGGTGCTCGGCACCTGAGCACGGGTGCTTCCCTGGTGCATGAGCCCTGGTGTCCCAGGGGAGTGTAGTTGGAGGAGTGAGAGTGAGCTTGTCAGATACCCCGCATTCTCACCACACCTCCATCCCCATCACCCCCAACCCCAGGTAGCCGGTGAGAGGTCGCAGTATGCTGCCAATGCTCCCCATGTTCTGCTCCACACCCTGGTGGTCAGCGCATGTCATAGCGAACAGTTGAACTCCTGGTTGAACTCCTGGTCAAGGGGACAATTTGCATATTAGGCTTTTATTATATACTAGAGGCCCGGTGCACAAAAATTTGTGCACTTGGGGGGTCCCTCAGCCCCGCCTGTTCCCTCTCATAGTCTGGGACCCCTCGGGGGATGACCAGCTGCTGGCTTAGGCCTGCTCCCCAGGGGATTGGGCCAAAGCTGGCAGTCAGACATCCCTCTGGCAGTCCGGGTGCCCTTGGGGGATGTCCACTTGCCAGTGGGGAACAGGCCTAAGCCATCAGTCAGACATCCTTAGTGCTGCTGTGGAGGTGAGAGAGGCTCCCACCACCGTTACTGCGCTAGCCATCCATGAGCCCAGCTTCTGGCTGAGCGGTGCTCCCCTTGTGGGAGCATACTGACCACCAGACAGCTCCTGCATTGAGCATCTGCCCCATTGTGGTCAGTGCGTGTCGTAGCAACCGGTTGTTCTGCTGGCCTGTCGATCTGCATATTAGCCTTTTGTTATATAGGATAATGTCTTATTATGGGCAAGGCCTCTAGTTCAATTTTTTTTAGGTAGTTAAAGGGAGGGGCAGAATTTTCACTTGAGCCTGAAGCTAAAATTGCCCTTAGCTCAAAAATCTGCATACCACTGAGACACATCTTGGTGAGGCTCATTCTGAACCCATACACTGTTCTATTATGTGTATAAGTATTGGGAGCCATCTTATCTCTTTAGTGAAAGGAACCTTTTGTTATGTTACAATGACTAACTTTATCTCATGAGTTGTGTTTTGGCTTCAAGCCTGCAAGTATTCATGCAGCAACTTCAGCACTTCTGTTCAATATTTACATGGCATATCTTTTATTTTATTTTCTCTAAATCTTTCTAGATTTTTATGTATTAGATAGGAATAGCCCATGGACAGAGACAGTAGTCTGGCTAAGGCCTGGAAGGGGTGGGTGCAGGGTGGAGGGGATCAATGGGGAAAAAAAAAAAAAAACTGAAACAAAGGGACATCTGTAATACTTTCAACAATAAAGGTACATTTTAAATAAAGAAAAATATCTTAGTTGAAAAGAGTTTTATGTGAAGTAATATAATTGCTCTACACTGTACTTTATATTCTCAACTCCTCTCAAAGAGATATTAATTGACGCTATGTCACTTAATATTAATTGACCCCATGTTCAAGGACTGCAGGATTGACTTCCACCACACCGACCCAGCACTGACTGCCATGGGGCTGCGATCAGACCCTGCTTTTTTTCTCCCGGTCTGTCCCAGACCAAGGGTTCCATCTCTGTGAAACCCGGGTCAGTCTTTGCATCGGGCAAGTGGAATCGCTGAGGCCTATTTGAGAGTTGCCAAGGCTGGGAGCATGATCTCAGAATAGTTAAAAACACATTCGTGAAATGATGCTAGGGGTTCTCATTAAAAAGCCCACACGTGTCTGTGCTGCACCAACAGGGTTGCTTTAACACAGATGCCTCCAACCGCAAGCCCACCGGCTCCAGGAGCGGGCGGGAGGTTGAGAGTGGCCGTGGGTAGATGAGGCTGGTGCCAGGCGACTTGGCAGGTGTCAGCAGCTTGGCTGTCTGAGCCCCAAGTGCGGGGAGACAGGCTCTGACGTCACCACCGCGCGGAGGATTTGACAGCAGCGGCTTCAGAGCTTGTTGTTATTTTGTTTTATTTATATCTCCTTTTCCCTTTAAACCTCTAGGTTGCCTTTGTTGGAGAGAGGAGCAGCCTTTGCAGCCTCCTGGGTGGAGAGCAGGCCTTCGATCTGGGTTCACACGCAGCGAGACAGACTCCTGTTTAGAAACACGTGTGGGTCTTGCATTATTTGCTCTGTTACCCAAAAAGATGGTTTTAGATTCTGGCACATAAATGTGTTTCCTGCTTATCCACGACGGCAGGCGAGCGCAGCCACAGGCACAGCCACAGTTCTTCACTCCTTCGCAGGCCTCTGTCCAAGGGCGGCGGTGCAGGCGCTTCACGCAGGGAGGGGGGCGGAGGGCAGGTGGGGCAGCCCTGCTTGTCCCAGACCTTCTGTCTCAGTTCCCGTCTTCCTTCTCTGGGTCTGTAGGGTCTTCCTTTGGAGGCGGATTCAGGCGTCTGGGGGGACATGTTTATCACACGCTGTTTTCCGTGTGGGTGGTCAACAGGGGGGTGTTCCTGAATCAGGCTTCCTTCGGCATTGCAGTGGGGGGGTGGGGTGGGGTTGGGGGGGGGGGGAGAAGACAGCATGAAGGTGCAAACACAACCTGTGGGGACTTCCCGCTGAGCGCCTTCTGTATACTTTCTTTATACTTGGTGGGCGTCTCCCCTCAGAAAGGGCGCTCCCTGCGTCTGCGACCAGTAGGTGTGTGTGTGTGTTGTGGGGTGCGGGGGAGGAGGATGAGGCTGGTCGGCTGCTGCAGTGCCCTCATAGCCAGTGTCAGCGGGTGGGGCAGAGTACCTGGGACCCTGGACTCCCTCTGGGGTTCGCAGAATCTCCCCCTCCCTTTGTTCTCCCATTCTCCGCGGAGGAGGCAGCTGTTGGCAGAGAGCAGGGCGGATGGATCCGCCATCAGACCTACCCCCGGACCTCTAGGGAGGTTTCCTGACCCTTCTGTGTCCCCGGCTCACCTGAAGCCCCTAAAATAGTCGGGGTGCCCACTGCTCAGCGGCTCCCGTGAGTTCATGGAGGTGGGCCCTTGGTCATCGGTTTTTATTTTTTTACTACATTGTTTCCGTGTGCAGTGATCACACTTCATCTGGAGCAGGGCGGGCTCAAGTGACCTTGTGGAGTGTCTAGGGCAGGGAAGCAGCCGCAGTGCCATGGTTGTCAGTGCCTGCAGCTCCAGACCACCCCACTTGGTTTTAAACGCAAACCCGCCTTGGACAGGCCTTCAAGGTCTTTTTTCCTTCTGTCTGCTCACATTCAAGTGCTGGCAGCGCTGGTCCCTTGGTGCCTGGCCTGTCCTCTTCAGATTCAACCTGCAGGACTACTAAGGGAGCCAGTCCAAGGGAGGGGAAGCAGCCTCAGTGCTGATCGCAATCACGGGGCGCAGGCAAGGCGGCACACAGGCCTGGGGTGCCACCTTGCCTGCACCCAGGCTCTCTTATGGCAATGCAGCTCTCTCTCCCTCCAATTGCCATGCGATCACCGGTCACAGGCCATCCGGCACCCCTGGCCCCTGGGGTTCTGGCGGTGCCACCTGGCCTGCCCCTGGCTCTCTCTCCCGCCAATAGCCATGGCGATCACGGGGCAACAGGCCAGCCAGCACCCCCGCCTCCAGGGGTCCGGGGGTGCCGGCTGGCCTGGCCGGGGCTGTCTCTGCCCCCGATGCCATGGCGATCACATGGTAGCAGGCCAGCCGGCACCCACGGCCCTGGGGGATCCGGGGGTGCTGGCTGGCCTGCCTGTGGCTCTCTCTGCCCCCGATGGCCATGGCGATCACAGGGAAGCAGTCCAGCCGGGCTCTCTCTGTCTCCAATCCACAATCCAATCAGGGATCACCACCGCCTTTGCCCGCCCCCCACCTCTTGCCTGCCACCTGGGTTTCCGATCCCTTTCGCCTCCCAGCATTGTGGCTACCTATGCAAATTAACCTCCATCTTTGTTGGCGGCTAACCGCCATCTTGGCTGGCAGTTAATTTGCATATCGCCCTGGTTACCCAATGGGAAGGGTAGCAGTCCTCAGGCTAATTACCATGTTTCTCTTTTATTAGATAGGACTAGGGACCGCACAAAATTCGTGCACTTGGGGGGGGCGGGTACCTCAGCCCGGCCTGCACCCACTCCCAATCCAGAACCCCTTGGGGGATGTCCAACTGCTGGCTTAGGCCCGCTCCCCAGGAAGCATGCCTAAGCCAGCAGGTGGACATCCTTAGCACACTGCCAAGGAGGTGGGAGAGGCTCCCGTCACCACCACTGCACTCGCATCCCTCAGCCCGGCTTGTGGCTGAGTGGAGCTCCCCGAGTGGGAGCGCACTGACCATCAGGGGGCAGCTCTTGAGTTGAGTGTATGCCCCCTGGTGGTCAGTGCATGTCATAGCGACCAGTCATTCCTGGTCATTCTGCTGTTAGGGTCAATTTGCTTATTACCCTTTTATTATATAGGATAGAGACTGGATGCACGGAATTTGTGCAAGGGGCTTGGCCCTCACAGCCTCAGCTGGCCCTCGCAGCCTCAGTCAGCCCTCACAGCCCTGGCTTCGTCCACTAGGTCATCCAGACGGTCGTTTTGCTGTTCAGTCTAATTAGCATATTATCTCTTTATTATATAGGCTATACATACTAGAGGCCCAGTGCACAAAATTCATGCATGGGTAGGGTCCCTAGGTCTGGCCAGCAATCAGGGGTGATCGGGGCCTTCCAGCTACCAGCTGGGATCTTCGTCTTCCTTTGTTCCACACCGCCCCCTGGTGGTCAGCACATGTCATAGCGAGCGATCAAACTCCTGGTCTCCTGGTCAAACTCCCAAGAGGAGACTTTGCATATTAGCCTTTTATATATATAGACTAGAGGCCCAGTGCACAAAAATTTGTGCACTTGGGGGGGAGGAGGTCCCTCAGCCCGGCCGGTGCCCTCTCGCAGTCTGGGACCCCTCAGGACATAACGCCCTGCTGGCTTAGGCCTGCTCCTGGTGGCAGAGGGCAGGCCCAATCCCTAGGTGCAGCCCCTGGTCGGGCTCAGAGCAGGGCTGATTGGGGAGTTGGGGTGCCACCCCCTGTCATGCACAGAGCAGGGCAGATCAGGAGGTTGCGATGCCGCCCTCAGTCACGCTCAGGGTAGGGCCGATTGGGAGGTTGGGGCACCACCCCCTGTCACACTCAAGGCAGGGTCGATGGGGAGGTTGCGGCGCCACCCCCTGTCACACACAGAGCAGGGCCGATCAGGGGGTTGGGGCGCCGTACCCTGTCACACACAGAGCAGGGCCGATCAGGGGGTTGGGGCGCCACACCCTGTCACACACAGAGCAGGGCTAATCAGGGGGTTGGGGTGCCTTCCCCTGTCACGAACAGAGCAGGGAGGATAGGGAGGTTGTGGCCCTGCCCCCTGTCACACACAGAGCTGCAGGGCAATCAGGGGGTTTGGGTGCTGCCCCCTGTCATGCTGATCCCGGTGCCAGGAGGCCTCGTGGCTCCGCTGATCCTGGTGCTGGGAGGCATATTACCCTTTTACTATATAGGGTAGAGGCCTGGTGCACATGTGGGGCCTGGCTGGTTTGCCCTGAAGGGTGTCCTGGATCAGGGTGGGGTCCCCACTGGGGTGCCTGGGCAGTCTGGGTGAGGGGCTGAGGGCTGTTTTCAGGCTGGCGGGTGACTGAAGCTCCGAACCGCTCCTTTTTTTCTTTTCTTTTTTATTCTGGGCCAGCTTTAGCTCTGAGGCTTGGCTCCAGCTCTGAGGCCTCAGCTGCTGAAAGCAGGTATCTGGTTTGTTTGGGTTCTATAATCGAAATACTGTTTCAACTCCAGCTCTGAGATCCCGGCTGGCTGAAAGCAGGTTTCTGGGGTTTTGTTTAGCTTCTATATTTGTAACAATGTTTCAACTGCAAGCTCAGAGACCGGCAAGGCAGGCGGGGTACGTTGCAAGCCTCCGTCACTGAAGCAAGCAAGGCTCATGTTCGCTTCAAGCTGCCTAGCTGCCGGCCGCCATCTTGGCTGGCAGTTAATTTGCACATCACCCTGATTAGCCAATGGGAAGGGTAGCGGATGTAGGGCTAATTACCATGTTTCTCTTTTATTAGATAGGACTAGAGGCCTGTTGCACGAAAAGATTTGTGCAATAGGCCTTCCCTTCCCCTGGCTGCCGGCACGGGTTTCCTCCGGCACCCAGGACCCTGGCCATCGCTCCGGCCGGAGCCGCCTTCACAGCCCTCGCTGCTCTGGCTGGAGCCACCTTCAGTCTTCGCTCCGCCACTTTGCGCCTACATATGCAAATTAACCACCATCTTTGTTGGTGGTTAATTTGCATATCTCGCTGATTAGCCAATGGGAGGCGTAGTGAAGGTATGGTCAATCACCATGTTTGTCTATTATTAGATAGGATAGATAGTATTCCATTGTGTAAATGTATCATAGTTTTTTTATCCACTCATCTACTGATAGACATTTAGGTTGTTTCCAGATCTTAGCTATTGCAAATAACACTGTTATGAACATAAGGGTGCATATATTCTTTTGAATTAGTGTTTCTTGGGATATATTCCCAGAAGTGGGATCATTGGGTCAACAAGTAGTTCATTTTTAATTTTTTAAGGATCCTATATATTGTTTTCCATAGTGGTTGCACCAGTCTACATTCCAACCATCAGTGTACTGGAGTTGTCTTTTCTCCTCCTTGCTAGCACTTATTGTTCGTTGATTTATTGATGGTAGCCATGCTGGCAGGTGTGAGGTGATAGCTCATTGTGTTTTTAATTTGCATCTTTCTGATGATTAATGATGTTGAGCATTTTTTTATATGTCTATTGGCCAAAAATTTTACAGTGTAAGGCATTGGTAATTACCCAGTGGCTGGCCTGGCCAGCTTATTTCTTAAGAGTTCAGAAATGAGAAAAATACAAGAATCTAAGAGAATAGGATGGCTCAGGAGAGAGGTGACATTTATACAGAATTGACAAGAATTTGATAGAAGCAATAGTCTATACTTGCTGATATGGCTTTATTTGGATAAAATGTAAGTTTAGTGAGTGGCTAGTTAGAAGCATAGTTTAGACTTTCCCCCATTAAATTGGATTATCTCAATAAAATAGAGAATATTATAGAATTTTCTGAGTTTTTAAATAAAAAGTTAGCAGTCATTCTTTGACTTCTCACTATAACCGTGCTAGTGGCATGTAAGAACTAGACCTCAGGAAGATCTGAGTCTGAGATGGTTAATATTATGGGTCCAATTGGCTAGATCAGTGGTCGGCAAACTCATTAGTCAACAGAGCCAAATATCAACAGTACAATAATTGAAATTTCTTTTGAGAGCCAAATTTTTTAAACTTAAACTAAATAGGTAGGTACAGTGTTATTAACTTAATTAGGGTACTCCTAAGCTGGCCTTTGCTAAAAATGTCCTCAATCTGATTGAGGTACGTTTGCTGAGGTTGATCCCTTCCAACTCTCCCATCCACACTCGCCTTGTATACTTGTTTCATCTATCTTTTGTCACCCACGCACGATTTGTGGACGCAACTAGCACTAACCACTGTACAATGAGACTGCTGACTGACTGGCTCACTCAACTCGTGCATGAATCGCGTGTGCCTCCCCCGTGCTGCATATCCTGAGGCCCGACCGACCAACACCCCCCACTTCTTCTAACGCCACTTCTTCAAAATAGACTTGCCCAGGCCAAAAACTGACTTCTGCGCATGGGCCACAAAGCTTCAATCGCACTATACATGCAAGCCCGCATGTGGTATTTTGTGGAAGAGCCACACTCAAGGGGCCAAAGAGCCGCATGTGGCTTGCGAGCTGTGGTTTGCCGACCACTGGGCTAGACCATAGTGGTCAAACATTATTCTGGATGAGGGTGCTTTTTTTTTTTTTTTTTAAATTAAATCTTTATTGTTCAGATTATTACATTTGTTCCTCTTTTTTTCCCCCCCATAACTCCCCTCCTCCCAGTTCCCGCCCCACCCTCCGCCCTCACTCCCCACCCACTGTCCTCATCCATAGGTGCACGATTTTTGTCCAGTCTCTTCCCACATCTCCCACACCCCTTTCCCCCCCAAGAATAGTCAGTCCATTCCCTTTCTATGTCCCTGATTCTATTATAATCACCAGTTCATTCTGTTCATCAGATTATTTATTCACTTGATTTTTAGATTCACTTGTTGATAGATGCATATTTGTTGTTCATAATTTGTATCTTTACCTTTTTCTTCCTCTTCCTCTTCTTAAAGGATACCTTTCAGCATTTCATATAATCCTGGTTTGGTGGTGATGAACTCCTTTAGCTTTTCCTTATCTGTGAAGCTCTTTATCTGGCCTTCAATTCTGAATGATAGCTTTGCTGGATAAAGTAATCTTGGTTGTAGGTTCTTGGTATTCATCACTTTGAATATTTCTTGCCACTCCCTTCTGGCCTGCAAAGTTTCTGTTGAGAAATCAGCTGACAGTCGTATGGGTATTCCCTTGTAGGTAACTGAGTTTCTTTCTCTTGCTGTTTTTAAGATTCTCTCTTTATCTTTTGCTCTTGGCATTTTAATGATGATGTGTCTTGGTGTGGTCCTCTTTGGATTCCTTTTGTTTGGGGTTCTCCGCGCTTCTTGGACCTGTAAGTCCATTTCTTTCACCAGGTGGGGGAAGTTTTCTGTCATTATTTCTTCAAATAGGTTTTCAATATCTTGCTCTCTCTCATCTTCTGGCACCCCTATAATTCTGATGTTGGTACGCTTGAAGCTGTCCCAGAGGCTCCTTACACTATCCTCGCATTTTTGGATTCTTTTTTCATTTTGCTTTTCTGGTTGGATGTTTTTTGCTTCCTCGCATTTCAAATCATTGACTTGATTCTTGCGCTCCTCTGGTCTGCTGTCGGGTGTCTGTATAATATTCGTTATTTCAGTCTGTGTATGCTTAATTTCTAGTTGGTTCCCCAATATGAGATCGAGGGTCTTATTAGTTTTCGTGTAGATCTCATTAAGTTTATCGGTAGCTTCTAAACAGTTCTTGAGAGACCTTAAAAGTGTGGTTCTGAACTCTATATCTTCCTTTGACAATTTTGTCCTGTTTCTTTGTCTCCGCATTTTGTTATGCTTCCTTGGTGCACCCCCTAGTGGTCTTTGTTCGAAGTCTTATAGTTAAATCTTGATTGTTGTAGCTAATTCCAGGGAGGGTTTGACCTCCAGGCCAAGTGGCTACGAGAATCAGCTGTGTCAGCAGTGAGAGAACTTCTGTCCTCTAGGGAGGTGCTAATCTAGCCTTTGCCTGAGGCTATCCAGCAAATGCCTCTGTGCAGGGCTTGGGTAGGGCGGGTCGCACAGGATCAACAGGGTGGGCCGGAGAGAGCAGTTATGGCGGCTCTCAGTCCTGTCCCCAGGGGCTCTGCCTCTCTGAGTCCCAGCACCCGCTGCAAAGCTCGGAGAGAAAGCTGCACTCGCTCTGACCGAAGTCAGACAGTCCCGCTTCTCCCGTTTGAGTCTGGGTCCCTAAAGACTCGCCCGGATCTGGTGCTCAGAGTCTGCGACTCCCTCCCGATTGAAAACAACAACCGCGCCCTCCGCCGCCAGCCCGCTCTGCGCACTCCGCACCTCAGAATTTGACTTCAGCTCTGCACCTCCTCTGAGTGTCCGTGTGCGTTTCTCTTTCCTCCTAGTTGTAGGACTTCCACTCAGCCAGCGTTCCTGTGGTTCTGGGTGATGTCCCTTCCGTTTTTTGGTTTCACTTTTGAAGTAGTTGTTCAAAGCAGCAAACTCTGGCGTTAACCTATGCCGCCATCTTGGTTCTCCCTGGATGAGGGTGCTTTTGAATGAAATTAACATTTAAATCTGTGGACTTTGAGTGAAGTAGATTGCTCTCCACTATGTAAGTAGGTCTCTCCCATCAGCTGAAGGCCTGAATAAACAAAAGAATGACCTTCACTGAGCAAGAGTGAATTCTGACAGATAGCCTTTTGGATTTGAACTTCAACATCAGCTCTGCCCTGAGCCTATAGCCTGAGACCCACACTGCAGACATTGGACTTGCCAGGCTCCACAGCTATGTGAGCCAATTTCTTAAAATCTCTCTCTCTCTCTCTCTCTCTCTCTCTCTCTCTCTCTCTCTCTCTCTCTCTTTCTCTGTTCTATTTCTCTAGAAAGCCCTGAATAATATAGAGTTCATTACAAAAATTCAGAAAATGTTTTATGAGTTAATCAACTAAAACAAAGGAGAAATGGTAATATACTATTTTTTATATGAAGACACTTGAGTAAAATCATTGCGTACTGCATAGTAACAGAAAGTCTTTTGTGCAAACATAATGACCAAGCCAGAGAAACTTCACTCAGAACATTCATATCCAGAGTATGTGGACATCACTGTAGATTGTCTGTGACCTCTTCTCTTGCTTGTGGAAAAAGAGGCCAGGATTTATTAAAGTTCTGACCTGACTCCTTCATTCTTTTGCTTAACCCACTCCAGTAACTTCTCCTCGCATTCAGGGAAGTCCAAGCTTCTCAGCAGGGCCTGCAGGGCCTTCTGCTCCAGCCGTCTTTCAGCTTTCTCCTCACTCTTTACAATCTGGCAATGCCAAGACACTCAGGGGCTCTGGCATACTTGGGCTGTTCCGTGCCTTCTGGGTCCCTGCACAGCCTTGTAGCACTGAGAGAGGGCAGTAAACCAGGCCAGTAAGTGGAATAGGGAGATGGAGACAGATAGCTGAATAAGCTAGCTGAGCAATTTACAGCCAGATACAGAAGGTCACTTCCCTAGAGGTAACGTTTAGGCCTCAGTTATATTTCAGTTTTAGGCCCAGAAAAGCAGCAAAACCAGGTGCCTGGTCAATCCCAGGACTAGCTGCAATCTAATCAGTAAAGACCACAACCTTGAAAGACCACACCTGGAAAATTGATAAAAATTCTGCTAAAACTCTCCCCTGAAACCTCTCCTAAGGTTCCCACCTGTAAGAGAGAGATAAAACCCTAAAGACAAAGGACCCAGCAGGACCCAGCATGTGCTCTCCCTCTTCCCCCACAGGCACGCATCTCCTAAACTCTAAGGGTCCCCATGAGACTGGCAACCAGGGGAGCAATGGGCAACAGCAGCTTGTCCCAGGCTTATTCCCTGAACCTGTCTCTAAGTCCCCCTTTTCCCTGACTTCACGGTGAGCTAAAGCAGCCCAGCCTGGGCTCTCCTGTTGCTTCTTCTATGCTAAGCCCTCCCTTGTTTCACTGTCCCCAGCTTTAATACTCACCTAGAGTCATGTTGTGAAATCTTTCCTATATGAATTCAAGAACCTGCACACTACAAGACAGCCCTGGGCAGACCCACTAGGGCCAGGTCCCCTTTTTGGTAACAGCGACCTCTCCCTCTTCCCCTGGCTACCTCCCAAGCATCTGGGAGAACTCAGCTAAGACATTTCCTCTTCTAGAACAACCTCCACAAGCTCCCATAATACCCAGGGTGTTGCCCTTAATGTCATATGCAGCTCGTTCTAGTGCATAGTAGGTGTTTATGGATGGAAAAAAGAAAAGAAAAGAAAAGAAAAGAAACACCTACTTTATCATTGAAAGGGATTGCTTCAAGCAATACAAATTCAAAGGCAGGAGGCCTCCTGCCCTGTGCTATAGTGCTTATAATAAAATACACCTGTCCCCAAAATTCATTTTAAAGCTGAAATAAATGATAAAAAGAATGAAGATCAGAATAGCAGTAAGACAGAGGAGTAAGACCTTAGGTTCGTGTGGTTTTAAAATTTATAAATTATTGTGAGAAGTATTATTCATTTTACAGCCTGGTGAGGTAGGTGCTAGGAAACTCATTTTACAGACAAAGAAACGGGCTCAGAGAAGCCTGTTTTACCCCAAGGGCCCCCAGGGAGGAAGTACAAGGAGCTCTCCGTTCAGTGTGAACCCCACCACTTTACAGCTTACCCAGGAGGAGACAAATAAGTAAGATATTAATAAGAATTCACTTTTAAATTCTACATACTCACTGCTCTATTTTAAGAAATGCATTTCTCTTAAATTATGCTATGGTAATTAGCTCTCCAATTCCAGACCTAGTTATTGGGTGTTACTTTCTTAATTTAGATGTCACTACTAAGTCCTAACTTAGATTCATTCCTTTTAATAACATTGACAGAAGTCTATGCCTTCTACTGTGTTCCACCATTCATTGCTATAAAATTTGAGAGCCCAACATATGTTCTATTCCGTTATATGGATAAGACTCAACTTTCAGAACATGCTGGTTTAGGTCTTCATTTTAAAGAAATTCCCTGCATATCTACTTGGAATCCTTACTTTGATGCCTATTCTATGTCCTTTGGCAACTCCCTTTGTTCCACTTTACTGTTCCCCTAAGGTCCTATATTAGAACAACCCTTTAAGGATAAGGAATGGTGTAAATCAGTGGTCGCCAACTGGTGGTCTGTAGACCACTGGTGGTCGTGCGGTCCAAAAGGTTGGCAACTGCTGGTGTAAATTACTTTCTAAACATGCTGCCAGCCGTCTCACCTAATGTCTCCTCTTTGCATCCAAGGGGGAAATATCTGTGTCCTAAGCTGGAGGCATTCAATATTACTAAGCACCTACTATGTGTCAAATTATCAGCTAGTTGCCAAGAATATAAAGATAAAAACCTTCCACATTCTGGGAAAACTCTAACACATATGGGGTGAGACAGTTTCCTCTGCAGGGGCAGAAGAATTACAAAACACGACGGACCTACCATATGGAGGCGAAGATCACAAGCTCGCCTGCCGGCTCCTGTTCCCGAGGACGCTTCACTCTCCTGTCCGCTCCTAATTCCTGTGCCGCACGATCTGCCTGGGAGCATGACATTGTCTCAGGAACTCTGGTTCTGGTTCTACCTACACGAGACTCCCTGTGACTTTGTCTTCTTGCTTGGTTCCTACTTATTGCAAACATCTGTGACTACTTTGCCCTCTTTTGCTTAAACTGAAAGTTATGAATAAATGAAACTTTGCCATTGAAAATCTGACAATGTCTCTTTCTCTTCTATCTACTCCCCTTGTGTTCCTCTCCTCACATACACAAGACAGTGTTTAAGAAAGCTATATGAATCCATCAAAGCAAGATATCCATATTACTGGAAGCACATCTTGCTTTCCACACCTGGTTCCCCAGCCTCTGCACTGCTTCCCTAGTGCTGAGCCTCACGGAACTGACCCGCGTCTCCATGGCGACGCGTCACAAAGCATCCAAGCGCCTGCAGCATGCGATCCAGCTAGAACTAGAACGAGGGCCTTGACGACTCCCCGTTGAGGCAGGAATGGCGGCCCTGACGAGTGCCTGTTGAGACAGGAATGGCACAGCCTGGGCCGGAGGCCCCCTCCCCCTCCCAATGTGGCCGCAAGATTCGGCCTGGTAAGATTGTGGACCCTGCCAGCCGGCGGGGGCGGGAGGATCTTTCCTGGAGATGGGGAGCAAAGGCTGCTTTGGTCTTTAAGGGTGTCTGTCTCTCCCTCATGGGGGGACTCAATTTAAGGAGAGGCTGGGAGGGAAAATGAGAGGGTGTTCATGACTTTGCCACTATCCAACCCATCAGCATTCTTTCTGCCAATCTCTTCTTAAAATGCTCAGCATATTCCCATAAAATGCTTGGCTGGGGGATGGGGCAGGGAAAAGGAGGAACTAGTGCTTTTCCAGGAGGAAAAAACCCAAAGGCAAAGCAGGAAGAGAGGTCGGGAAGCTCTGAAGACAGCAGACCCAGCAGGAATCCCTATTCCCTGAGAAACAGTACAGAGAGTGGGGAGGTGCAGAACTCGAACACAGCCCCCAAGGGGATCAACACAGCCCCCAAGGGGATCCACAGTCTCCCTCCTCTTCTTTCCCCTCCCCCCTTCCACACACAGATGGTTGTAGCAGAGGCTGAGAACTATGGCCTTCAGCTGTTGCTTGTAACCTTTGCTAATTTTTCTTCCCAAGTGATTTTGTATTTAACAGATGTAGTGCTTTTAAAACTAATTTTGCATGCAAATACGGCAAATTTACTAACTCAGCTTTTTGCATCAGTGGAGGGAGAGCCACTCTAGCTGTGATGCTGGTGGCATGAATTACTGTGTAGTCAGTTCCATTCTGGCCCTTATGGCAGTAACACCCCTTTGCAGCCTTCTATCTGGGTAATTGTGGTTCCACAATGGCTACAGAGCAATGAGCGTTGTTCAACTGCAAATTCCCTAGAATCATAGTCCCATGAGAATGAATGAAATCTGTTTTCCATTCCTCTCAACCTCTTTTTAAATTGAGGATAGAAAATGAAAATAATTAAGAACAAAAATATGTGAGATACCCAGTTTCTATATGATGGCAGGGCAAAGAGGAGGCACCCTGTCTAGGTTTCTTTCACTGTCTTCTCTTCCCTTCTTGTTGGGAAATGTTGGCACCCTCCAGATATACCCTTCTTGGTTTACTTCCTCTGTGAGCGGCCATCCCTGCCACAGGGCTTCAAGTCTACAGGCTTTCTGGCATTTACTCTAACTGGGATGTTCCTCCTACTTTTCAAACTAAAATATTCAGCTGTCTACCAGATCCACTTGGAGGTCATGAAGGGTCTCAAACTCAGCATGCACAAGATTATTCTCCTGTCCTCCTAGATTTTGTGAGCTTGTTAAGCTTGTTAAGAGGGTCCCAACTGCTCAGAATAGAAGGAAGGCCAGCTTTTTTGACACCTTGATCACCAGGCCTCATTCGTTCTGCTCCAAAGTTCCCTTCTCCTGAGTGAGTTTCCTCTTCACATTCAGACTGGGCTCTCTCATAGCCACTTGTGCTACTCCATCTTCCCTTCCAGAAGTGGCACCCTTCAAAAGATGGGCCTGATGTGTCACTGCCAGCTTTGTCCCCAGGTAGCATGAGGTTGAGGATGACTGCTATGGTCTAACTACTATTGAGCTATTACTATAGATCAGTGGTTCTCAACCTTCCTAATGCCGAGACCCTTTAATACAGTTCCTCATGTGGTGACCCCCAATTTCATTGTTACAAATTGAACATGATTAAAGCATAGTGATTAATCACAAAAACAATATGTAATTATATATGTGTTTTCCGATGGTCTTAGGCAACCCCTGTGAAAGGGTCATTCCACCCCCAAAGGGGTCGCGACCCACAGGTTGAGAACCGCTGCTATAGATTGAGCTCTTAAGTGTTTTGTTACTTCCAAGGACAGCCATAAATTACCACAAACTGATGACTTATCAGCAAAAGAAATGTATTCTCTCACATTCTGGAGGCCCAGGAGCCCAAAATTAAGGTGTCGGAGAACTGCACTGCCTCTGGTGTCTCTAGGGGAGAAGCTGTCCTTGCCTTTTCCAGCCTCTGGTGGCCGTCAGCCTTTTTTGGAGGTTCCACTCAAATGATGACTTCTTTGAGAGCAGTACCTTCTCACAATTTCTTCCCACTTATTTGTCCATGCTTAAAATTCTCTTAACTTAGGGTATTTAATTCTGCTGTTGGGATAAAATGCTTTAAAGCATAAAATGATTCCCACAAAAGCAGGGATATCAAAGAATAAGGTCGTTTCACATAGAGTGGGATCTGAGCATGGATACCAGGAGTCTGTGTGAGCAGACATGGAGTGTGACATGTAGGGCTAAGGCTTTAGTTGGTTGGGGAAGCCTCTAGGTGGAGATGAAACTCAACCTGTATGAAGGCAGCAGGTAAATAGTCACATGAGACCCATTTGGATGTCATGGGTCCCGCTGCCCGGCTGGTTCCATGGGCCTGTTCAATTAAACACAAGCCCTGGTTGGGAGAGATGGGGTAGTGAACAATACGAAGTACACAGGTGGCCAAAATGAAATGTTAGGTCAGGGCTCTGTAAGCTCGGCAGTGGCATACAGATTTTAAGAATATTTGAAAATTTAAGAGGTAGTTGAGAAAGATCCTTGGCAGCCATTGTATTTAGGCGGAATGAGTGGGAGCAAACACACACTATGAAGTGGCTATAGTATTCTAGAGGTGAGGTGATAGACCCCAGACAGTGGTTTATTCAAACATTAAAGGCCGCATTTCAACCCAGTTTCTCCTGAAATGTAAAAAGCAACAGGTAAGTGGCCATATATGAAGAATGAGAGAAGGACTGAATTAAATTTAAAATATATTTTCCCAAGAAATTTGGTGGTGGCTTGTTGACAATGGGCAGGTAGGGCAGATAAATTCTGTTGTTGCTAGTGTCTGCTGAATGCTGAATTCTCAGTCCTCATCTTCCTGGATCCAGCCAACAGCATTTGCATACGTGACCCCTTCCTCCTGTGAATACTTTCTTCCTTTGGGGTTCAGGACATTACACGCTCCTGGTTTTCCTCTTACCTCACTGACCTCTCTTCTCAGTGTCCTTTCCTGGCTGCTCCTCCTCTTCCGACCTCTTGATGTTGGCACGCCCCAGGCTTAATCTCCTCTAATTATGCTTCCTTCTTTGTTGATCTCACCCACTCTCAGAGTTTTAAACACCTATACCACAGAATCTTGCACAGTCATTATTAAGAATGAATTAGAGTTACACTGGCTGAGTTTGAAGAGTTTCCCATACTACACTGTTATATGACAGAGAAAAGGACACTTCGTGGGAACATGAGCCCACTTTTTAAACTTTTTAATTGAATTTATTGGGGTGACATTAGTTAATTATATAGATTTCAGAAGCCCATTTTTTTAAATATTGGTGAAAATTAAAACCTCATATGTCAATGAATTTATACATGTATTTGTAAACCAGTATATGATTATATGAGCAGGTATAAAAGTCTGTAAAGAAACGGACATGGGCTACCTAGGAGGAGGGATGGGGAGGCAAGTGATAATAAGCAGGGAGAAGAAGGAACAAGGAGAAAGTTCCACACTGAAACCTGAAATACAAACTCTGAGCCCCTTTGTGCATATTCATTTCACGTGTTTATAGCTTTGTCTAATGTGATGTATGAAAAGTTGGTCAGTAAATTGGAAATTGTGAGCATTTTAAGATGTAGAATTTCAAATAAACTTTCTGCTTTATATTTTTATGTATTGCTTAAAGGTTTTAAAAAAGCATGTATGAATTCTCAAGAAAAAACAATAGACCTATTTTTATTTAGGGAGAAAACTCAGATAATTAAATTGAGCTTTGTCTCTTAATAGAGGCCACAAATTGGCTTTTATTCCTTTAGACTAAAAATTACCATCCAAATGTTATTGTCTTGCGAAATTGCTTTAATTATAAAACAACATTTTATCAATATATATTGGTCTGACCCATTTAAAAGTGTTATATTTTACATTTGGCAGGTAATACCCACTGGGACTCCTATGCTACCACGATGAAGACTGCATTCACTCCTAAGACAGGAGCAATACCTGCTTTAATTCGGTACATTCCTACTTGAGTCACACTTTAATTTGTTCATTTATATTCTACTAGGGGCCCAGTGCACGAATTCATGTACCTTGAAAGGAACTGTGGGCCACGAGGCTGGAGTAGGCACAGGGGCGGGTCTTGGCCCATCTTCCACGCCCCCTCCTGGCCCCTCCTGCTGTCTGTCGGCAGCCCCGCTCCCACTGCTGTCACTCCCATATGTTGATGGCGCTGGCCCTGCTCACACCCGCTGAAGGTTCTGAGCTATTGGGGCTGGCGCCAGCAGTGGGTGCGAGCAGCAGCTGCTGCTGCCCTGATCGCCCCTCAAGAGGAGGGGGAGGTGGAGAAGCCCTCAGGGGCGATCAAGGCCAGCAGCCACCGCTCGCACCTGCTGATGGCACCAAGCAATCGAGACCAGCACCTGGCACTGGCAGCGGGTACGAGTAGTGGCTCCAGTGCCAGCTGCGGGTATGAGCAGGGCTGTTGCTGGCAGCGGGTGAGAGAGGTGACTCCATCTCCCCTCAGGAGCAGGAGAAGGTAGAGAAGCCCTGAGGAGCGATAGGGGCTGGCATGGGGCACCGGCAGTGGGTGCAAGCGGGACTAGTGCTGGCAGCAGGCGTGAGTGCCAGCTGGGACCACGCATGCAGGAGCAAAAAATTTTCAGTAACCACCAGAGGCTCACCTTGAAAACAGAGACTGGCACCCCATCTTGGTCTGGTGCCCCCCACTCACCTGCTCCACCATCCCGCTGGGGACAATGCCCACCACGTTCCACATACGTCCCCTGGTGGTCAGCGCACTTCATAGTGACCAGTTGTTTGGTTGTTCCGCCGTTTGGTCTATTTGCATATTAGCCTTTTATTATATAGGACTATTCACAATTCAAAACAAATAGCAAGAGTAACCATAGAGAGCTTATGAAAGGTGCACTCAGGTAGGACCTACTGCATGCACAGTTCTCCAAGCATCTGAGAGTGAGTCCCCCTTCAAACAGTCTCTAAAACTCCAGCAAGAAAACTAAGAAAACAGGCCCAGAGATTCTTCGTCAAGTTACTGTGTGTCATGGCTTACAGTAGAGCCATAAGTATTCTAAAAGAATTGTGCTGCCTAAACACTGAGAATTAATCGAATCCATTACCTGAGTCATAGTGGGCAGGCAATGACAACTGAACGAATGGATAATATCAGCACTAGTGCCACAGACCCCTTACTCTTACCTTCACTCCTCCACTTTTTGCTTCCTAAAGCAATGTTGGCTGGCAACTTCTCCAATTCCACCTGAATTGTGAGTGGGATAATTTCCAACTTCACTGCTGCCTTTCTGAGCTCTCTGGTGGATGAGTGAGAGTGGGACTAGAAAAGCCCTGGCATCTTTCATGGCATCAGTGGTGGGTGGGAAATTAACAAGGAGACCCTTGACTTGCCTATGTTTACTCTGTGAATTGTTTTCAATAAAGAGGATCTTTTCACCTTAAAAGTTCAAATTATTGAGAAGTCAGATGGGTATTGGCAAGACCATGGCTGTGGAGTCAGGCAGAAATGGATTCTAACCTCAGCTCTCTGCTCTAACTTGTATTATCACCGCTACCCAGGCAAGTAGCAAGCCATCTGTGGCTCAGTGTTATGGTTGGCGGTGGTTCTGAGAACAGAATGAAAGCACTAGCACAGTGACTAGAGTGAAGAAGTTCCTCAGTGCTGCAAGACTTGACTTCTGAGTTATTGGCTATCCCACTGAGTCCCATTATGTCCCTTCCATTATGTCCCTTCACTGGGAGATTTATCTTCTGACAGTAATGATTCTGCAAGCTTCCCAGATAGTAACAGTTGTCTGAAGAAAAAACACTTGGGATGAAAGCCAAAAACAAATGGGTACTAATGAAGTCTGTGTCAGTGGGCCTCACTCAAACTGAAATGTTTATGTTCAAAGAAAAGTTTTCATCATAAACTTAAATAGTTACAAAAGATAAAACTTCAAGCCCATCCTAAATATTGACATTAAAAACTAAAACTGTTAATTCATTTCTTTAAATATAACCAGCGGGTAATCTAAACACTTTAGCCAATTGATATGCACTATATGATCCCTTTTTTATATGATCCTTTTAAACAATGCACAAACAAGCTCTTCTTTCATAGATAATGATTTCATTAATTTTCATTCTTGAACTTTTATTCCCACTCTACTTCCTCCATACAATTTTACCCTGCTGTAATATATTTTGGTTTAAAATCAATTTATTGATCATTTCATTATACATCCTGGCAACTATTTTAGTATATTAATTGAAATTAATTTTTAAACATGTTGTGTGACCCTAAGTTTTGAGTCATCACAATTATTTTTAGAACACACTTGCTGAAAGTAATACATACATTACCCATGTTAATAATTACTAAATACAAAAAGTAAATTTAAAAAATTTAAATACAAAAGTAAGTACACCTTAATGAAATAAATGGGCTATTTTGTTTTCAATTAGTTTATGTATCTAGTTTTGAGTGTTACTACTTTTGGAGTGAGATTGCATTCAGCATTAATTTTTTACTGCTTCTTTGAAAAATTTTTTTAAATTTGTAGATGCTAGTGTTGAGAAACCTTGTTCACATAAGCAGAGACGAATAGAAGGCATCTTTAGTGTCGTTTACACTCCAAACTCTCAGTTATATACAATGATTGATTGACTGATACCATGAGTGGTACTCATTCAATTTTTTTAAAAATATATTTTATTGATTTTTTACAGAGAGGAAGGGAGAGAGATAGAGTTAGAAACATCAATCAGCTGCCTCCTGCACACCCCCCACTGGGGATGCTCCCGCAACCCAGGCACACGCCCTTGACTGGAATCGAACCCGGGACCTTCCAGTCCGCAAGCCGACGCTCCATCCACTGAGCCAAACCGGTCTCAGCTACTCATTCAATTTTATTGAAAGCAAATAATTAGATGATCTGTCATCTAGTTATTGAATTATTTCCTTTCCCATTTTCTGAGAAGTATACTGAGAAGGCATGTCTTAACAAATAACTAGAAATTACAAGTTACTCTTTTACTTAGAGGAAACTTGTTTACTATTATATACTCAAAAAGACGTAGAGCCCTGGCCGGTTGCTCAGTGGTTAGAGTGTTAGCCCTCAAATTGAAGGATAATGGGTTTGATTTCTGATCAAGGGTTCATACCTTAGTTGCAGGATTGATCTCTGGCCCTGGTCAAGGTGCATGTGGGAAACAACCAATTAATGTGTCTCTCTCACTTTGATGTTTCTCTCTCTTTCTCTGTCCCCCTCCTCCTACACTTCACTATCTCTAAAGAAAAAAAAAAAAAAAAAGCCCTACCAGGTTGGCTCAGTAGATAGAGCATCGGCCTTCAGACTGAAGGGTCTCAGGTTCAGTTCTGATCAAGGGCATGTGCCTTGGTTGCGGGCACATCCCCAGTGGGGGGTGTGCAGCAGACAGCTGATCGATGTTTCTCTCTCATCGATGTTTCTAGCTCTCTATCCCTCTCCCTTCCTCTCTGTAAAAAAATCAATAAAAATATATTTTAAAAAATCAATGGAAAAATATTCTTGGGTAAGGATTAAAAAAAAAAAAGAACTTAGAAAATGGGAACATTAGTTTCAATAAATGTTTTTCCAAAACAATCTTCTTTTTTTTTTTTAAATAAAGAACTTTTGTCACATACTTAAAATATATTTTAATCAATATCTTGGAGCTGAAGATTAATTCATACAATTTTCAGCGTGTTTACTTTTTGGTAAAATCAGTCCTTGTCAAACCGAAAAGAAAAATTAGTTTACTTATAGTCAAAAGAAAATCTGACTCTATTTTCTGTTCAAATAAATGCATATATATTATTTAAGGAATATTATGAAAACTACTGATAAATTATGGAATGCATATTTTAGGATTATTATTGAAAGTAGACAAGGAAGTGTAAAAAGATTCAGGTCTAATATAGTTAATTATATCCAAGTAATAAAAATAATGCAATGAAATATGTAAGTTGTCTGTGAAGTGAGGAGTATAATTAAAAAACATGTTCCTTATTAAATACTAGAGGCCCGGTGCACAAAAATTTGTGCACTGGGGGCGGGGGGGTGTCCCTCAGCCCCACTTGTGCCCTCTCACAGTCTGGGACCCCTTGGGAGATAACGACCTGCTGGCTTAGGCCCGTTCCCGGGTGGCAGAGGGCAGGCCCAATCCCTAGGTGCAGCCCTGGTTGGGCTCAGAGCAGGGCCAATTGGGGAGTTGGGGCGCCGCCTCCTGTCATGCACAGAGCAGGGCGATCGGGAGGTTGTGATGCCACCCCCAGTCACGCTCAGGGTAGGGCCGATTGGGGGGTTGGGGCATGCCCCCTGTCACACTCAAGGCAGGGTCAATGGGGATGTTGCGGCGCCACCCCCTGTCATGCACAGAGCAGGGCCAATCAGGGGGTTGGGGCGCTGCCCCCTGTCACACACAGAGCAGGGCCCATCAGGGTGGTTGGGGCTCCATACCCTGTCACACACAGAGCAGGGCCGAATCAGGGGGTTGAGGAGCTCCCCCCAGTCACGCACAGAGCAGGGCCGATCAGGGGGTTGGGGAGCTCTGCCCTGTCACGCACAGAGTAGGGCTGATAGGGGAGTTGGGGCTCCGTACCCTGTCACACACAGAGCAGGGCGGATCAGGGGGTTCGGGGGCCGCCCCCTGTCACCCACAGAGCAGGGCCAATCAGCAGGTTGGGGCATTCCCCCTGTCACACTCAGGGCAGGGCTGATGGGGAGGTTGCGTCTCTACCCCGTCACACACAGAGCAGGGCCCATGGGAGGGTTGGGGCACCGCACCCTGTCACACACAGAGCAGGACCTATCAGGGGGTTGGGGCACTGCCCCCTGTCACGCTGCTCCAGGGGCCAGGAGGCCTCGCAGCTCCGCTGATCCCGGTGCCAGGAGGCCTCACGGCTCTGCTGATCCCGGTGCTGGGAGGCATATTACCCTTTTACTATATAGGATAGAGGCCTGGTGCATGGGTGGGGGCCAGCTGGTTTGCCCTGAAGGGTGTCCTGGATCAGGGTGGGGGTCCTGCTTGGGTGCCTGGCCAGCCTGGATGAGGGGATGATGGCTTTTTGCAGCTGGTCACACCCCCTTCAGGGTGGTGGTCCCCACTGGGGTGCCTGGCCAGTCTGGGTGAGGGGCTGAGGGCCATTTTCAGGCTGGTGGGTGACTGAAGCTCCCAACCTCTCCTTTTTTTCTTTTTTTTTTTATTCTGGGATTTATTTACCTTCTATGGCTGTCACTGGAGCTGAGAGCTGGCTTTAGCTCTGAGGCTTGTTTGGGTTCTATAATTGAAACACTGTTGCAACTCCAGCTCGGCTGGCTGGCTGAAAGCATGGGGTTTGTTTAGCTTCTATAATTGCAACATTGTTTCTTAGAGTGCAAACTCAGAGCCCAGCAGCGGCAGGCGGGGAACCTTGGCTCCCTCCTTCACTGGAGCAAGCAAGCCTGTTCACTTCAGCTGCCTGGCTGCCGGCCGCCATCTTGGTTGGCAGTTAATTTGCATATCACCCTGATTAGCCAATGGGAAGCGTGTCGGAGGTATGGTTCATTACCATGTTTGTCTATTATTAGATAGGATGTTCTTAAGTGTCTAGAACAGTGGTTGGCAAACTCATTAGTCAACAGAGCCAAATATCAACAGTACAAATTGAAATTTCTTTTGCGAGCCAAATTTTTTAAACTATATGGGTAGGTACATTCAACTTTAAATTCAACTTTAAATTCACCGTTTTCTTCTTCCGTTTTTCTTTGCTTCTTCTTTGTAGCCATCTCAAACAGGGCACCTAAAAAAATGTTTCATTTTATAATAATAAAGCCACCAACACAAAAGAATTACAATTCTTAAATTGATGACAAAAATACCTGTAGGATTTGCAGCTGGTTGGAAAAATACAGGTAACTTTATGCTTCAAGTAGGTACTTTTGTCACCCACGCGCGATTTGCAGACGCGACTAGCACTGACCACTGCACATGAGACTGCTGACTGACTGGCTCACTCAACTCCTGCATGAATCGCGCGCACCTCCCCCGCGCTGCGTATCCCGTGGCCCGTCTGCACTGCATCTCCCTCCCGTTGACCAACGGACACCCCCCACTTCTTCTAACACCACTTCTTCAAAATAGACTCACCCAGGCCAAAAACCGACTTCTGTGCATAGGCCACGAAGTTTCGATCGCACTGTACGTGTGTGCCCGCATGTGGTATTTTGTGGAAGAGCCACACTCAAGGGGCCAAAGAGCTGCATGTGGCTCGCGAGCCGCGGTTTGCCGACCACTGGTCTAGAACTTTGGTGCTTAACATTTGGGAAAAATTAAATAATAATAATATATAGAAATCAGAAATAATTTCACTGAATTCTTTAGACACCAACTCAAAAATTTATTATGCATTTTAAAAAGATAAAGTTGTATGAGATAAAAATTTATTGGTTTGGCAAGCTAGCATATATTGTTAATATTTTATAACATACAATAAAATGAAGACTGGCTGCATTGGGGTAAATATTTCATAATATGATTGAGTTTAAAAATATAATTTAAATACCTTATTGAATGATGAATGCAAAATCTGAAGAAAAATATCACAAGATTTTTATGTACCAGTTTTATCCAGTGAATCTTTAAAAACTTAGTAGCTTTGGGAAAGAGTCCAGTTACATTTAAAATTTTTATTTTATTTTATTTTAAAAAATATATTTTTATTGATTTTAGAGAGGAAGGAAGAGGGAGAGAGAGAGAGAAACATCAATGATGAGAGAGAATCATTGATCTGCTGCCTCCTGCACGCCCCCCCCTGGGGATCGAGCCCACAACCTGGGCATGTGCCCTTGACTATAACCAAATCTGGGACCCTTCAGTCTGCAGGCCGAGGCTCTATTGGCCGAGCCAAACTGGCTAGGACAAGCCCAGTTACATTTAAAAGAACCAGCATCACCATCATCTCCTGCTTCATCTACTCAGAGAATCTTTTCTTTCCAGTGAGGACATATCCTAGAGACTTTTTAAAAGTTGAAAAAATGCTTTCAACATATGGGGAAAAGAGACATTTTAAGCATTTTACATTCTCTGCTCTCTTCCCAGAGGCTTCTCCCTAAAGAGGAATGAACATTTTATAATTTTTAGGAGATGAAAAACTAGACATTACTCTGAATGATGCCACTACATGTACCTAAATTCAGAACATCCTGCACAGGCTGTGTACCTGGTGATGGCCTCACCCATCACTCTCTCAAAAATAAGCATAGGGGCTCAAGGCAGATGGTCAACATGGTGAGTGCTCTGAGTCTCCTGCTGGGCCACGTGTCCGTGGGTTTGTGACCCAGGGCGTGGCAGGCTCGGGATCTACCAGCTGTGAGCCAGACCCTGATTCCGACTGGGAACCAGAGGAGCAGGAGCTGCAGGAGATGGAGAGGTACCTGCTCCTTCCCGGCCCTCAGCCTGAAGAGCCTTGCAACCAGGTGCTGCAGGCCACAGCCCTGGGCAGTGGGCATCCTGCTGCCCCTGCTGCATTCACAGTGGCCCTTGCTTCCTCCCTTATCAGAGGCACAAGGGCAGGTGGTCAGCTCCTTTGTGATACAGGATTTTTGGACTGGAACATTCGGTGTTCTCCTGGGTAGGATGGCTTCCCTGGCTCTTTGTCAGTTGGAGTTGAGGAATGAAACCACGAAGGGAAGATGGTATAGCAAAGGTGGAAACTTATTGAAGAATAAGCACAGACTCCCACGTGGTGTGGGGGAAAGAGTCCCACTAAGTCCCTCCTTCCAGGTTTATAAAGGCCGCAAGTCCCTGTATGCTGATACCCTCTCTGATTGGTCAATATTCCCTTTGATTTAGTCACTATAGCAACTCCTGAATTCAAGTCTCACTTGAGGTTCCCTTCTTCCTCTCCCTTATTGTTCTTCCATTCCCTCTGGGCTCTTCTTGCTCCCTCTTTGAATGAGGGGCTGCCTTCCCTTTATTGTGTAAATGTGTACCTTTTGCTACTCCCAGCTCCCTTGTCTTATGGAAATATATCCTTTTGCAACTCTGTAGCCCTGTGTTTTTTCCATGGACCCCTTAATTTTTAAAATTTCCTAAACCTGCCTATTCCCCCCTAAAAATTCCTTTCACTTGGGAACACCCGTCTCTTGCTTTAGCCCAAGATGCTTCAACCACCCGTGTTGCTTCCATGCATGGCTCCTGCCATTGGTTCTCACCCCCCCCGCCCCCCCACCCCTCCCCCCCTGCCCTGAAACAACAGAAAAAAGCCATCTGTCCCAAGTCGATCCTGGGAAAGGATCTGGGGTGTTTACCTAAGGAGTTCCTTGAGATAAACTTTAACTGTGTAGGTGTGGGACATTCAAGTAGTGGCTAGTGAAGAGGCTACTCTACACAAGCAGGACCAAGGGGGCAGGCTCAGAACCAAAAAAGAGACCAGAAGCTTTAATTTAACTTTGAAGTGTACGCAAAATAATTCAATTAACTGTTGGAGGAATTACAACACATGAAACATATGCAGTTGCAAATCACACAGCATTTTATTACTCACACAATTCCTGGTGCTGCGGGTACAGGCTTAAGTGGGATTCCAGTGGTGCTGTCCTTGGGGATCTGGCAGTTAGGCTGGTCTGTCCGGATGCAGGGGGCCGGCGTTCCTCACCCGAGAACTCGATCGCATGATCACATCTCAATCCGGTGTTACTAGCTGTTCTTCTGTTGTCTGGCAGAGAGAGGAGCGTGGAGTGGTGTCATTTGCCAGATTAGCAAGAGGACGGGCCTTTGTGGCTGTCTCAACAGACGAGCACCAGGCTGGTTGGGAACCCCACTTTTAAAGCTTGCACCCCATTTGCAGTAGTCCAGGTGGCTATCAGTGAATTGCATGTTTGTCTCAAGCAGGGCGAGGAGCTACAGGTGGTTATCTAGGGAGAGTACATCACTCATTCAGATGGTTACTTTGACAAGTCACTCCGAGTTTTTTACTGAAGTTCAAATCCTTATCTATGAGGGACACAAGCTTCAGGGCAGTGAGGAATGTGTTCTTAATATCACGCTTTAAGTTTTAAGGAAAGTTAGCTCAAACATTTAAAAACATTTCTTAGACATTTTTCAGGCATCCTCAAAGCATTTTTAAACATTTTTATATATTACTACTACACTATCCTGTTCCAGAACACTCAGAGGCAAATGGAGCCATGAGGGGCCCCGCCCAGGACTGATGCGAGAAGCCAAGCAGCAGATCCGGTATTTACATGAAGAATTTCCAGTGTCTCGGTCAGTTCCCAGAATGGCTGAAGGCTTTGATGTTAGTACCAATGTGATCAGAAGGGTTTAAAAAAAGCAAGTGTATACCCACATTGGAGCAGAAACTGAAGCAGGATCAAAAAGTTCTTAAGAAAGCTGGGCTTCCCACTCGCTCCGCCAGCTTCCAGGCCCTGGGGATACCTGGAAGCTGCTTTCTGCAGGCCACCCTGTGTCAGGAGATGAAGCCTCATCCTAAGGTCAAGTTCATAGCACAGCTTTGAAGGTGATAGAACTAAATACTCAGAGTACAAACACTCCGAGGAGACAGAAGGGAAGGAATAAAGGAGTCCAGAGCCCAGAGAAGGAAAGCTTTGTGCCTGTTGCTTCAGCCCAAGGTCATCAGAGAGAGCGGCAGAAGTACTCCACCAGTGATTGTGAGGGCATCAGAGGCGCTGACAGTGATGGATTGCCAAGTGCAAAGAAGCTGGAAGAGTTGACGGCAAAAGAACTGGGTGACCAGAACTTCAGCAGCAGGTAGTGCAGAGGGGGCGCGAGTTCTTTGATGACAATGAGAACTTCCTGTACAGCATTTGAACTGGAGCCTGGCTTGTGGAGATGTCATGTAAAACATAGCTGAGCGAGTATATTTGAGCTGCCTGGATTTCTGTGTATGGATTATCCACCTTGGAAAATGATGAGCCTGAAAATGGAAATAGCTGCTTGGATTTCAATCTGACAAGAGACAGTGAACTTCACAGGGCAGATGTGTATGGGGGCAGCATGAATAACTGGCTAGGTATAGTCTAGTCTAGCTTCTGGAGCATGGCTCCTGGCCTGAGCCATGTGAATATTCAGTACTCACCCTTTTTGCTTAGGCCAGTGGTTCTCAACTTTCCTAATGCCGCGGGCCTTTAATACAGTTCTTCATGTTGTGGTGACCCCCAATTTCATTGTTACAGATTGAACATAATTAAAGCATAGTGATTAATCACAAAAACAATACGTAATTATATGTGTGTTTTCCGATGGTCCTAGGCGACCCCTGTGAAAGGGTCATTCGACCCCCAAAGGGGTCGCAACCCATAGGTTGAGAACCGCTGGTTTAGGCTTTCTATGTGTTGAAACCAGCCTGTGTCGCATGTGTTAAGAGTTTGTTGTACTTGCAATATGTGTTTGGGAGGAATTGAAAAGTTTTCCTTCTGACATCATTTACTTCTTGATTAATGAACACTAACAGTTCTGGAGCTGTTTAGTCAATTGGTTGTATTCATTATGTGCAAAATAAAATGAAATGTAGCAAAAAATAAAATAAACAAATATAAGACCTAGGCAAGTGTGTAGATTTGGAAGACAAGGGGGCTGCCTTGAAATCTAGGACAAAGTTTCCCTCCACTGGGCACCTCTATGACTGGAGGCTTATCTCACCCAGGTGAGGTGTAATGCACCTTCGTAAGGCCCTATGGTGGATTGGGGTAGGGAGAAAAGGCTGTGGGAAAGATAGGACCCATAGCTAGGCAGGTTTGCTCTCAGGCAGGTAGGTGCTTGTTAGGAGAGTACAATTAGAAATGGAGATCTGAGCATCAGTCCCTTTAACGCTACTTGTGCTCTGTTCCCTTTGGAGAATCTCTATGTATCTGTGATCACTTCCATTTGATTTAGGCCACACATCTGGATGACAAGCAAAATAGTCCACCATCCACCTGTATCCCATTTTCTAGATGTTTGGTTTCTTACGGACATAATCTGAATCTAACCTAGCCCTGTTTTTAAAAATTAGTCAATGTGAAATATTTCAGATATATACAACAAATCTTGAGCTATCACCCATCTTCAATAATCAAGAACACATGGATACTTTTTATGTGCACCCTCCACCCAGCCTTCCCACTGGGTAATGTTGAAGCAAATTCTAGACATCATATATCATTTCACTTCTAAATAATTCTTATGTATTGTATAATTTTAAAAACATGTAACAATACTATTATCTCACCTAAAAATTTTTAATGTCAAATATAGCCAATCAGCAATCAAGTTTCCCCAGCTGTGTCATAATTAAAAAAAAATAGTTGGCTTGATAGCCAGTTAGCCTGGAGGTCAAATCACCCCCGGCATTGCTGACAACAATCAAGGCTTAACTACAACAAGACTGTGCACAAAGACCACTAGGGGGTGCACCAAGAAAGCATAAAAAATGCGGAGACAAAGAAACAGGACAAAATTCTCAATGGAGGATATTGAGTTCAGAACCACACTTTTAAGGTCTCTTAAGAAGTGTCTAGAAGCCGCCGATAAATGTAGTGAGATCCTCAAGAAATCTAATGAGACCCTCGATGTTATGATAAAGAACCAACTAGAAATTAAGCATACACGGACTGAAATAACGAATACTATACAGACTCCCAACAGCAGACCGGAGGAGCGCAAGAATCAAGGCAAAGATTTGAAATGCGAAGAAGCAAAAAACACCCAACCAGAAAAGCAAAATGAAAAAAGAATCCGAAAATATGAAGATAGTGTAAGGAGCCTCTGGGACAGCTTCAAGCGTACCAACATCAGAATTATAGGGGTGCCAGAAGATGAGAGAGAGCAAGATATTGAAAACCTATTTGAAGAAATAATGACAGAAAACTTCTCCCACCTGGTGAAAGAAATAGACTTACAAGTCCAGGAAGCGCAGAGAACCCCAAACAAAAGGAATCCAAAGAGGACCACACCAGGACACATCATAATTAAAATGCCAAGAGCAAAAGACAAAGAGAGAATCTTAAAAGCAGCAAGAGAAAGAAACTCAGTTACCTACAAGGGTATACCCATACGACTGTCAGCTGATTTCTCAACAGAAACTTTGCAGGCCAGAAGGGAATGGCAAGAAATATTCAAAGTGATGAATACCAAGAACCTACAACCAAGATTACTTTATCCAGCAAAGCTATCATTCAGAACTGAAGGTCAGATAAAGAGCTTCACAGATAAGGAAAAGCTAAAGGAGTTCATCACCACCAAACCAGTATTATATGAAATGCTGAAAGGTATCCTTTAAGAAGAGGAAGAAGAAGAAAAAGGTAAAGATACTAATTATGAACAACAAACATGCATCTATCAACAAGTGAATCTAAAAATCAAGTGAATAAATAATCTGGTGATCATAATAGAATCAGGGACATAGAAAGGGAATGGACTGACTATTCTTGGGGGGGAAAGGGGTGTGGGAGATTCGGGAAGAGACTGGACAAATATCGCGCACCTATGGATGAGGACAGTGGGTGGGGAGTGAGGGCGGAGGGTGGGGCGGGAACTGGGAGGAGGGGAGTTATGGGGGGGGGGAAGAGGAACAAATGTAATAATATGAACAATAAAGATTTAATTAAAAAAAAACAAAAAAAATGGTAGCTTATTAGGTCACGTAAATAAGAAAGTCCAAGAAGTGTATCTGCCTTCAGTCACGTCTAGAAAAAAAAAAAAATAGTTGGCTTGAAATTGAATCCAAATATGATCTACATATTCCATTTGGTTATTATATCTCTTTGTTATTTAATCTATACATTTCCCCTCTTTTTTCCCCCTGAAACTGTTTTTGTTGAAGAAATGGATTATTTTTCTGATTTCACTCACATCATGTTATTAAAATATACCTTGTTTCATGTATTTTCTGTAATCTGACATTCCAAAAACGTCATCAGACTCAGGTTGAATATTTTGGCAAAAATATGTAATGGCTGGCATTGTATATGTCCATCCAGCGCATCATACCTGGTGGTTCCTCTTTTTGAGCTATGCATGAAAATTCCTGGTCACCACCTGAGTGCATTATTTAACCAGGGACTCGCAAACCAGTGACATCCTAATTCTTATATTTCTTCCTTTTCCTAACTGGAATACATCTGTAGAGAGAAACTTTCCTTCACTGACTATTTGGTGACACAGAAGTACAGTTTTTAAAGGAGAGTACTCAGCTCTTTAAAATATGAATTAAAAATTAATGAATTTCCAATTGTTATTCTTTTAAAATCTCATTTTAGTCCTCTCATAGATTCATCCTAAGATGAAGGATTGTTTCTCTTCAGGGAATCTGGAAATTAAATGATTTCTGGTCCTTAGTTTATTTTTATTTTATTTTTTTTACTTTGCCATATTTTTTAAAATTAACTTTATTGGAGTGACATTGGTCAACATGAACATAAAGGTTTCAGATGTGGGTTTCTATGTTACAAGATCTGTATATTGCACCATGTGCTTACTACTCAAAGTCAGATCTCCTCTATCCTACCCCTTCTCTCTGGCAACCACCACTCTGTTGTTTGTGTTCATAAGTTCAGGTTTATATCCCACATATGAGTGAAATCATATGGTTCTTAGCTTTTTCTGACTGACTTATTTCACTTAACATAATGTTCTCAAGGTCCATCCATGTTGTTGCAAATGGTGCTATTTCATCCCTTCTTACTGCTGAGTAGTGTTCTGTTGTGCACATGTGCCACATCTTCTTTATCCAGTTCTCGATCACAGGACACTTAGGTTGTTTTCATGTCTTGGGCACTGTGTATACTGCTGCAATGAACATAGGGGCGTATATATCTTTGTGAATACATGATTTTGAGGTTTTCGGTTATTTACCCAGGAGTGGGATTGCTGGGTCGTATGAAACCTCTATTCTCAATTTTTTTAGGAATTGCCAGACTGCTTGCCATAGTGGTTGTACCAGTCTATATTCCCATCAGCAGTGGATGAGGGTTCCCTTTTTCCCCCCACAACCTCTCCAACACTTGTTATTGTTTATCTCTAACAGGTGTGAGGTGATATCTCATTGTACTTTTTATTTGCATTTCCCTAGTTGTCAGTGAAGTTGAACATCTTTTCATATATCTACTGGCTGTTTGTATGTCTTCTTTAGAAAGGTATAGTTTCAGGTTCTCTGCCCACTTTTTGATTGGGTTGTTTGTTTGTTTGGTGTTGAGTTTTATGAGCTCTTTATATAGTTTGGAAATTAAACCTTTGTTGGAGATACTGTTTGCAAATATCATCTTCCAGCTGGTTGTCTGTCTATTTGTTTTGTTGTTAGTTTGTTGTGTTGTGTTTTTTTGAGATCATATAGTTTATTCTAATCTTGCAGATGAGTATACAGACAGAGATTATAGGAATTTTTGAAAGGCATAGAGTCAAGTAGTAGCAGAGCCAAGGTTAGAACTTGCATTTCCCTTTTTTTTTAAACTATATTTTTTTGATTTTTTACAGAGAAGAAGGGAGAGGGATAGAAAGTCAGAAGCATCAATGAGAGAGATCGATCAGCTGCCTCCTGCACACCCCCTACTGGGGATGTGCCCGCAACCAACGTACATGCCCTTGACCGGAATCGAACCTGGGACCCTTGAGTCCGCAGGCCAACGCTCTATCCACTGAGCCAAACCGGTTCGGCAAGCATTTCCCTTTTTATTTATTCTTTAAAGTATTACATGTACTATTACATATGTCTCCTTTCCCCCCCATTGACCTTTTACTGGCCACCCACTCACCCCAACACATGCTCTCACCGCCCTAGTGTCTGTGTCCATTGGTTATGTTTATATGCATGCATACAAGTCCTTTGATTGATCTCTAACCCCATACTTCTCCCCTCCCCTGCCCTCCCTCTGAAGTTAGAGAGTCGGTTCGATGCTTCTCTGTCTCTGGATCTGTTTTTTTTATTATTATTATTATTAAGTCCTTATTGTTTAGATTATTACAGTTGTTCCTCTTTTTCCCCCCCCCATATCTCCCCTTTACCCGGTTCCCACCCCACCCTCTGCCCTTACCCTCCCCCCACACTGTCCTCATCCATAGGTGTACGATTTTTTTCCAGTCTCTTCCTGCACCCCCCACACCCCTTTCCCCCCAAGAATTGTCAGTACACTCCCTTTCTATGCCCCTGATTCTATTATATTCACCAGTTTATTCTGTTCATCAGATTTTTTATTCACTTGATTTTTAGATTTACTTGTTGATAGATGTGTATTTGTTGTTCATAATTTTTATCTTTACCTTTTTCTTCTTCTTCTTCCTCTTCTTAAAGAATACCCTTCAGCATTTCATATAATACTGGTTTGGTGGTGATGAACTCCTTTAGCTTTTCCTTATCTGTGAAGCTCTTTATCTGACCTTCAGTTCTGAATGATAGCTTTGCTGGATAAAGTAATCTTGGTTGTAGGTTCTTGGTATTCATCACTTTGGATATTTCTTGCCACTCCCTTCTGGCCTGCATGGTTTCTGTTGAGAAATCAGCTGACAGTCGTATGGGTATACCCTTGTAGGTAACTGACTATCTTTCTCTTGCTGCTTTTAAGATTCTCTCTTTGTCTTTTGCTCTTGGCATTTTAATTATGATGTGTCCTGGTGTGGTCCTCTTTGGATTCCTTTTGTTTGGGGTTCTTTGCACTTCCTGGACTTGTAAGTCTATTTCTTTCACCAGGTAGGGGAAGTTTTCTGTCATTATTTCTTCAAATAGGCTTTCAGTATCTTGCTCTCTCTCTTCTTCTGGCACCCCCATAATTTGGATGCTGGTATGCTTGAAGTTGTCCCAGAGGCTGCTTACATTATCTTCATATTTTTGGATTCTTTTTCCTTTTTGTTTTTCTGGTTGGGTGTTTTTTGCTTCTTCATATTTCAAATCTTTGACTTGATTCTTGTGATCCTTTAGTCTGCTGTTGAAAAACCTTCTAACCGTGGTTTTGAACTCTATATCCAGTAGTTTGCTTTCCTCCATTTCTATCATTTTTAACCTGTTTCTTTGTCTCTGCATTTTGGCTGCTTCCCTGTATTGATAGAGTGGCTTTGTGTGCTAGGTGTCCTATAGGGCCCAGGGGCTCAGCCTCCCCAATTACCTGAATTGGACACTCTTGGTGCACCCCTTTGTGGGCTTTGTGCACAGTCTTGTTGTAGTTAAGCCTTGATTGTTGTAGGTATCACTGGGAGGAATTGACCTCCAGGCCAATTGGCTGTGAGAATCAGCTGTGTCTGCAGTGGGAGAACTTCTGTGCTGGAGACACCCCTATAGGGTAAGATTTGCTTTAGTGGGGCTTTGGTGCTCACTGAGTCTGTCACCTGAGTGTGTCTCTTATGGATCTGCGGAGTTGTAATCTGAATGGTCCCACTCTGACCAATGGGTACACTGGCTCTTGGATCTCTAAGGAGGTGCTAATTTAGCCTCTGCCTGAGGCTACCCAGCAGGACCTATGGAGAGATCTGCAGATTCCTCTTCTTTGTTTGGGGTTTGGAGGTGCCCAGATGAGGCCCAGCTGTGAAGTAGTGCAAGCTGCTGTTGGGCCGTGGGCCTTCTTTTGGATGTTCTGGGTCTCTTTGACTCAGCTGCAGTTTGTTAGGTAATTTTAGATTGCAAAGCGCCAGGGCATTCATATGCAAAAGCCTCTGCTCACAGCTTGGGTGGGGTGGGGTCTCAGGGAATCAACAGGGTGGAGCAAACAGCTATGGCTGATCCTCAGCTCTGCCCTAAGAGGCCCCAGGTCTCAGTGTCCTGTGGTAATCAGTAATCGCTGCAAGCACCTCTGAGAGAAAGCTGTCCTCAAGTTCTGCCCGATGCCAGACAGTTCAGTTTCTCCCCATATGAATCTGGGTCCCCAGAGACACTCCTGGAACTGGAGTTCAGAGCAGTCGGGAGCTTGTGTCTCCCTCCTGATTGAAAAAGACAACCACGTCCTCAGTTTCCAAGCCTTTCCACTCGCGCTTCCGTACCTCTGCACTTGTTTTTTTTATTTTTTTATTTAATGTATTTTATTGATTTTTTACAGAGAGGAAGGGAGAGAGATAGAGAGCCAGAAACATCGATGAGAGAGAAACACCGATCAGCCGCCCCCTGCACATCTCCCACTGGGGATATGCCCGCAACCCAGGCACATGCCCCCGACCGGAATCGAACCCGGGACCCCTCAGTCTGCAGGCCGATGCTCCATCCACTGAGCCAAACCGGCCTCGGCACCTCTGCACTTTACTTCCGCACCTCCTCTGAGTCTCAGTGTGCTTTTCACTTTCCTTCTAGTTGTAGAATTTCCACTCAGCCAGCCTTCCTGTGGTTCTGGATGATGTCCGTTTTGTCTTTTAGTTGTAGTTTTGAAGTGGTTGTGCGAGGCAGCAATTTCAGGTGTTTACCTATGCCACCATCTTGGTTTCTCTCCTCTCTGGATCTATTTTTGTTCATCAGTTTATGTTCCTCATTATATTCCAAAAATGAGTGAGATCATGTGATATTTTTCTTTCTCTGACTGGCTTATTACACTTAGAATAATGTTCATCATATCCATCCGTGCAGTTGTGAATGGTAAGAGTTCTTTCTTTTTTTGCAGCAGCATATTTTTCCATTGTATAGATGCATGGCAGTTTTTTAATCCATTCATCCACTGATAGGCACATAGGTGGTTTCCAAATCTTAGCTATTATAAATTGTGCTGCTTTGAATATACAGGTACATATGTCTTTCCTGATTGGTGTTTCTGATTTCTTGGGATATATTCCTAGAAGTAGGATTACTGGGTCAAATTGGAGTTGCATTTTGAATTTTTTGAGGAAGCTCCATACTGTTTTTCACAGCAGCGGCACCAGTCTGCATTCCCACCAACAGTGCACAAGGGTTCCTTTTTCTCCACATCCTTGCTAGTACTTGTCATTTGTCAATTTGTTGATAATAGCCATTCTGACAGATGTGAGACGGTATCTCATTGTTTTGATTTGCATCTCTTAGATGATTAGTGACTTTGACCATGTTTTCATATGTCTTTTGGCCTTCTCTAGGTCCACTTTCGAAAAGTGTCTATTTAGGTCTTTTGCCCATTTTTGAATGGATTGTTTATCTTCCTTTTGTTAAGATGTATGAGTTCCCTATAAATTTTAGAAATTAGGCTCTTATCGTATATAACATTGGCAAATATGTTCTCCCATGCAGTGGGCTTTCTTGTTGTTTTGTTGATGGTTTCTTTTGCTGTGAAGAATCTTTTTATTTTGATGTAGACCCATTTGTTTATTTTCTCCTTAGTTTCCATTTCCCTAGGAGCTGTATCTATAATGATATTACTATAACATATGTCTGATATTTTGCTGCCTAGGGATTCTTCTAAGGTTTTTATGGTTTCCCATCTCACGTTTAAGTCCTTTATCCATTTTGAGTTTATTTTTGTGTATGATGTAAGTTGGTGGTCTAGTTTCATATTTTTGCCTGTATCTGTCCAATTTTCCTAACACCATTTATTGAAGAGACTGTCTTAACTCCATTGTATGTTCTTGCCTCCTTTGTCAAATATTAATTGAGTATAATGGCTTGGGTCAATTTTTGGGTTCTCTGTTCTGTTCCATTGGTCTATATGTCTGTTCTTGTGCCAGAACCAGGCAGTTTTGAGAACAGTGGCTTTGTAATATAGCTTGATATCTGGTATTGTGATTCCTCTAACTTTGTTGTTCTTTCTCAAGATTGCTGTTATTCGGGGTCATGTCTTTTTTTGTTCCATATAACTTTTTGGAGAGTTTATTCTAGCCTTGTGAAATATGCCATTGGTATTTTAAGGGGATTGCATTAAATTTATAGATTGCTTTGGGTACTGTGGACATTTTAATGATGTTGATTCTAAAAATCCATGAACGTGGTATATTCTTCCATTTGTTTATGTGTTCTTCTATCTCTTTTTTCAATGTCCTGTAGTTTTCTGAGTACAGGTCTTTTACATCCTTAGTTAAGTTTATTCCTCGGTATCTTAATTTTTTTGGTGCAATAGTAAATGGGATTTTTTGTTTGTTTGTTTCTTTTTCTGTGAGATAATTATTGGTGTATAAAGAAGCCATACATTTCTGGGTGTTAATTTTATATCCTGCTACATTGTCAAATTCATTTATTAAATCTAGTAGTTTTTGATGGAGTCTTTAGGGTTTCCTATGTACAATGTCATGTCATCTGTGAATAATGATAGTTTTACATCTTATCTAATTTGGATGCCTTTTATTTTTTCTTCTTGCCTAATCACTATGGCTAGCACTTTCAGACTATGTTGAACAGGAGTGGTGACAGTGGGACTCCCTATCTTGTTTCTTTTCTTAGGGGAAAGGGTTTTAGGTTTTGCTCATTGAGTATAAGGTTGTCTGTAGGTTTTCCATATGAGGTTTTTATTATGATGAGGTATGATCCCTCTATTCCCACTTTTCTCAGAGTTTTTTTTTTTTTTATCAAGAAAGGGTGTTGGATTTTGTCAAATGCTTTTTCTGCATCAATTGATTTGATTATGTGATTTTTATTCTCCATTTGTTTATGTGATGTAGCACGTTTATTATTTGTGGACATTGTACCATCCTGGCATCCCCAGAATAAATCCCACTTGGTCATGGTGTATGATCTTTCTAATGTAATGCTGGATCTGATTCGTTATGATTTTTTTTTTGAGGATTTTAGCATCTATATTCATCATAGATATTGGCCTGTAATTCTCTTTCTTTGTAGTGTCCTTATCTGGTTTTGGGATTAGGGTAATGCTGGCTTCATAAAAAGAGTGTGGAAGTATTGCTTCCTCTTGAAATGTTTGGAATAGTCTGAGGAGGATAGGTTTTAGTTCTTCTTTGAATGGTTGGTAAAACTTCCCTGTGAAGCCTTCTGGCCCAGTGCTTTTGTTTGCTGGAAGTTTTTTGATTACTGCTTCACTTTTCTCCATAGTTATCAGCCTATTCAGAATTTTTGATTCTTTCTGATTGAGTTTTGAGAGGTTGTATTTTTCTAGGAATGTGTTCATTTTTTCTAGGTTGACCACTTTGTTGGAATAAAGTTGTTCATAGTATTTTTTACAATCCTTTGTATTTCTCTAGGGTCTGTTGTTATTTTATCTCTTTCATTTCTGATGTAGTTTATTTGGATCCTCTCTCTTTGACACTCGGTGAGCCTGGCTAGAGGTTCATCAATCTTGTTTTTCTTTCCAAGAACCAACTCTTGGTTTTATTGATCTTTGGTTTTAATTTTTGGTTTGTATGTCATGTTTTCCAACTCTGATCTTTATTATTTTCTTCCTTCTGCTCTCTCTGGGCTTTTCTTGTTGTGCTCTATCTAATTCTTTTAAGTGGTAGAGTTAGATAATTTATTACCAGTTTTTCTTATTTTTTGAGGTAGGTCTGTAACGCTATGAACTTTTCTCTCAGGACTGCATTCACTGTGTCCATTACATTCTGGATTGTTGTCTTTTCTTTATCATTTATTTCCAGGATGTTTTTTATTTCTTCGTTAATCTCTTTGGTAACCCAATCATCATATCTAATAATAGACAAACATGGTAATTAACTGTACCTCCATCATACTTCCCATTGGCTAATCAGGGCAATATGCAAATTAAATGCCAACCAAGATGGCGGCCAGCAGCCAGGCAGCTGAAGCAAACAGGAGGCTTGCTTGCTCCAGTGAAGGAGGAAGCCAAGGTTCCCCGCCTGCTGCTGCCGGCCTCTGAGCTGCACTCTAAGAAACAATGTTGCAATTATAGAAGCTAAATAATCCCCAGTAACCTGCTTTCAGCCAGCTGGGCCTCAGAGCTGGAGCTGCAACAGTGTTTCAATTATAGAAGCCAAACAAACCCAGAGACCTGCTTTCAGCAGCAGAGGTCTCAGAGCTGGACCCGAGCCTCAGAGCTAAAGCCAGCTCTCAGTTCCAGTGACAGCCATAGAAGGTAAGTAAATCCTAGAATAAAAAAATAAGACAGAAAAAAAGGAGAGGTTGGGAGCTTCAGTCACCCGCCAGCCTGAAAACGGCCCTCAGCCCCTCACCCAGACTGGCCAAGCACTCCAGTGGGGACCCCTACCCTGAAGGGGGTGTGACCAGCTGCAAACAGCCATCATCCCCTCATCCAGGCTGGCCAGGCACCCAAGCGGGACTCCCACCCTGATCCGGGACACCCTTCAGGGCAAACCAGCTGGCCCCCACCCATGCACCAGGCCTCTATCCTATATAGTAAAAGGGCAATATGCAAACTGACCCTAACAGCAGAATGACTGGGAATGACTGGTCACTATGACATACACTGACCACCAGGGGGCAGACGCTCAATGCAGGAGCTGCCCTCTGGTGGTCAGGGTGCTCTCACATGGGAGGAGCTCTGCTCAGCCACAAGTCAGGCTGATGGCTGCCAGTACAGCGGTGGTGGTGGGAGCATCTCCTGCCTCCTCAGCAGCGCTAAGGATGTCCAACTGCAGTTTAGGCCTGCTCCCCGCTGGCAAGTGGACATCCTCTGAGGGCTGCCGGGCTGCCAGAGGAATGTCTGATTGCCATCTTAGGCCCAATCCCATGGGGAGTGGGCCTAAGCCAGCAGGGTCATCCCCTGAGGGGTCCCAGACTGCGAGAGGGCACAGGCCAGGCTCAGGGACTCCTCTCCCCCCCGAGCGCACAAATTTTTGTGCACCGGGCCTCTAGTCTATATATATAAAAGCTCAGTGACCAGAACAGCAGAACGACCAGAACAACTGGAAGGACTGGTTGTTATGACACACACTGCGGCAGCCAACCAGCCTGACCTGTGCCCTGATTGCCTCCCCCCGACCCCTCCAACTGGTCCCGCCCCTGATTGGTCCCCCCAGCCCTGATTGGGGGTGGAGCTGGCTGACCAACCTCCTGTAGCCTTTCCCCCCAGCCAGCCCCGCCCCCAATCGCACCACCCCAACCCCAATTGGGGGCAGAGATGGCTAGCCAACTGCCTGTAGCCCCTCCCCCTTGCCGGCCTGGCCTGATGAGCCCCCATCAGGGCGGGATGACTGGACCCCACCTTACCATGAATTTGTGCACCAGGCCACTAGTTGTTTAATAAGATGTTATTTCACCTCCAAGTGTTTGAATTCTTTGATTGTTTTTATTGTCATTTATTTCTAATATTATACCACTAGTAGCCCGGTGCACGAAATTCATGCACATTAAAAGGGAATTAATTTCCCTAACCGGTTTGGCTCAGTGGATAGAGAATTGGCTTGAGGACTCAAGGGTCCTGGGTTTGATTCCAATCAAGGGCATGTACCTTGGTTGCGGGCACATCCCCAGTGGGGAGTGTGCAGGAGGCAGCTGATCAAAGTTTCTCTCTCATCGATGTTTCTAACTCTCTATCCCTCTCCCTTCCTCTCTGTAAAAAATCAATAAAATATATTTTTTTAAAAAAGGGAATTAATTAGCAGAGATATTTTAACATTGCTATTTGCCCTTTCTCTATAATAGAAATGTGAGAGATAAAAGGAAATTAGTAAAATGTATATGAAAATAATATATAAATTTATTAATAAATAAACAGTAACAAAAGGATATAACAACAACAGAGGCATGATATAAAAACGACAAAAATATGATAACAACAAAAACATGATATAAAAACAACAGTGATGCAAACAATGACTGATAAAGTGATTAAACTTATTCTAATATCTCCCTGTACACCACATTAAGAGTGAAAACACTTTCAGAGTGCTTGACTAATTTCTCTTATGATGAACTACTTAGAACTTTAACTGTAACGTCACATGCTGTTCAAACTCGAGAGAAAGCAGCATATAAATGACCATGTGCAAAAACGGGTTCAGGTAGAAATATGCCTACTCTGTCTAGAGTTTGTCCTTGTGATTTATTAATAGTCATCACAAATGCTGGTATCACGGGAAACCATCGTTGAATCAATTTAAATGGGAGGCCAGTGTCATATGGGGACAAATTTATTCTTGGAATCAGAACAGCCTCTCCCTCTGAAGATCCTGTTAATATTTCAGCTTCGATAATGTTAGGTCGTAATCTTTTGATAATAAATCTGGTACCATTACAAAGACCCCATTTACTATTGAGGTTTCTCAATAGCATGATGATTGCACCCACTTTCAATTTTAATTTATGACACAGCATTCACGAAGGATTAATACTATTAAGAAATTCCATGGGAAAATTTTCTTTTGTTTCTTTGTTATGGGGTGGGTCCACAACATTAGTAACAAAGAAACAGAATTAAATCTTTATTGTGGGGAGCCGCTACAGTGTTTTGGACAGGTTCAAGTCTTGGACTAATGAGGGGGCACAGTCCTCTCATTGCCACGTGCAAGTCCCAGCTTGGAGGGCAGGGCCCTCCCAGCACAATTATAGCCAACAGCTGTAGTTGTAAGCTTGAACCTATGGTCCAAACACGTGGCCCCACGTGCCTGAGTGATGTAGGCTTGAGAGAGTTAGGGTGCATGTATTTGAGTAGGACTGAAACCCAGGAGAATGTTGTAAACATCTTGGTCACACCCTTACTTTGCCTCGTAGCATCTGTTATAAAATAAAGGCATGGCTGTGGGCATGGTCGGTGTCTCTCAGAGAAGCAGCATCCCACCGAGACCTGGCTTTCATTCTCTTGTCTGTCTTTTCTAAGCCTTTCAGCCATCCCACTCAAGTTCACCCCATGCTGGCTTGGCACACTTTAGAAAGATCTGCCTCCATGCTCCCAGGGCGGGTTCCTGCCTCAAACTCTGCCCTTACAGGAAACAGCTCCAGGAAACAGCTCAGGGGAGGGTGCAACCATTGCCAAGACAACCCCTGTAGGACTGACTTCCTTCTGCTTGGTCACTGCTGTTCGTCTGTATGTGACGAACACCACCCATGGTTTTTATATAAGTAGATTGTGATCTGAGAACATGCTTGATATAATTTCTAACTTCTTGAATTTGAAGAGACTTTGCCTATGTCCCAATATGTGCTCTATCTTTGAAAATGTCATATGTCACATGAGAAGAATGTATATTCTGTAGCTCTGGGGTGAAATATTCTGAAGATGTCGATTAAGTTCATCTGATCTGAGGGAGTCATTTAGGATTGAAGTTTTTTGCTGATTTTTTTTGTCTAGAGGATTTATCTAGTGATGTCAATGGGGTATTAAAGTCCCCTACTATGATTGTATTCCTGTTGATCCTTCCCTTGATATCTTTCAGAAGTTTTTTTTATGTATTTGGGTGCTCCTGCATTGGGTGCATATATGTTTACCAGAGTTATATCCTCTTGTTGTATTGATCCCTTTAGTATTATGAAGTGGCCTTCTTTATCTCCTTTTATGGCCTTCACTTTGAGGTCTATTTTGTCAGATATAAGTATTGCTACCTTAGCTTTTTTTAAATTTCATTTTCATTTGCCTGAAAAATATTTTTCCATCCCTTCAATTTCAATATGTGTGAGTCCCCTGTTCTGAGGTGGGTCTCTTGTAGAGAGTATATGTATGGGTCATGTTTTCTTATCCATTCAGCCACTCTGTGTCTTTAGATTGGAGCATTTAGTCCATTTATGTTAAAGGTTATTATTGATAGGTACTTGATTGTAGCCATTTTTATTCTTTATACCCATGTTCCTTCTTCTCTTTCAGTTTCTTCTTTTTACAATAGTCCCTTTAGCATTTCTTGCATTGCTATCTTGGTAGTGATAAACTCCCTGAGCCTTCTTTTGTCTGCAAAACTCCTGATTTCACATTCAATTTTGAATGATAGCCTTGCTGGATAGAATATTCTTGGATTCAGTCCCTTGCTTTGCATCACTTTGTATACTTCATTCCATTCCCTTCTGGCCTGATGTATGTCTGTTGAGAAATAATTTGATAATTTAATGGTAGATCCCTTGTAGGTAACTCTCTGTTTCTCTCTCATAGCCTTTAAGTTTCTCTCTGTCATTAACATTTGCCATTGTAATTACGATGTGTCTTGGTGAAGGTGTTTTGGGGGTTCATCTTGTTTGGGACTGCCTGTGCTTGTGTGACTTTTTTCTTCCTCATATCAGGGAATTTTTCGGTCATTATTTCTTCAAATATGTTTTCTAATCTTTGCTTCTCTTCTTGTTTTTCTGGTACCCCTATTATATGTATGTTACTTTGTTTCATGTTGTCCCAAATCTCCCTTAGGCTCTCCTCCTGCTTTCTATTTTTCTCTCCAATAGCTGTTCAGATTGGGTGTGTTTCTTTACCCTGTCTTCTAACTCACTAATTCAATCCTCTGTTTTTTCTAGTCTACTGGTAAATCTTCTATTGTGTTTTTATTGTAGCTATATAATTTTTTATTACCTCTTGATTCTTACAGAAGTTGTTGATTTTCTCATCCATCCAGTTTATGAACTGTATGATCCTTACTCTGAATACTTTTTCTGACATATTGCATGCCTTACTTTCATTTTCTGGCAATTCCTCCTTTTATTTTCTTGTGGGTTGTTTCTTTTTCTCCCTATTTTTTCTCTCACCGAAGGGTCCAAGTGTTGAGTCACACAGGGCCTGTGGCTGAAGTGGAGGGCTAGGCAGAAGGGTCATGCACCACAAGAGTCACTGGAGGGCCCAGGCACCAGGATGCACAGGGCCTGTGACCATAGCAGTGGGCTGGCAGGAGGGTTGCGCACCTCAAGAGTCACCAGAGTCCAGGATCTGTGACAAGGGGATGGTGGGGGGCAGGAAGGGGCCCTGGCTGAAGCATCTGGTTGGCATGAGGGCTACACACCCTGAGAGTCAATGGAGAACCCAGTCATCTGGACATGAAGCACCTGTGGCTGCAGCGGCAGGAGGGTTGTGTACCCCAAGATTCACCAGAGTGCCCATGTGCTGGGACATGCAGGGTATGCAACCGCAGCAGTGGGTTGGCAGTGGGGTTGTGCACCCCGAGAGTCATCTGAGTGCTTGGGCACTGGGACACACAGGGCTTGTGGCGGTGGCGGCAGGCTGGTGGGAGGATTGTGCATTCTAGGACTCAGAGAAGCCTGCACCCAGAGAGGCTGGTGTCCTAGTGTCCATGGGTCTGCAGCTGAGGTAGCAGGTCTTTGGCCGGAGTGGTCCCAGGTGGTGTCTAAGGCCAGTCTGGGTGTTGGTGAGGCTGGACTCCTAGTCACGGAAGCTCTCCCCTTCAAGATGGCATAGTTTCTATTGTTTGTTTTTTAATCTCTTTTAAGAATGCTTTGTAATTTTCAGTATATAGGTCTTTCATGTTCTTTGTTAAATTTATTCCTAGGCATTTTATTCATTTGGTTGCAATTGCAGAAGGAATTGTTTTTTTCATTTCTCTTCCTGAAGTTTTATTGTTAGAATACAAGAAGGCAATGGATTATTGCATATTGATTTTGTATCTTGCAACTTGACTGTATTTATTTATTCTTTCCAATAGTTTTTGTGGAATCTTTAGGGCTTTGTATATACAGAATCATGTCACCTGCAAAAAGTGATAGTTTTTGCTTCTTCCTTTTTTTATTTGAGTGCATTTTAGTTCTTTCTCTTACCTTATTGCTCTGGGTAGAATTTCCAGCACTGTGTTGAATAAGAATGGTGAGAGTGGTCATCTTGTCTTGTTCCTGATCTTAGAGAAAAACCTTTCATTTTTCTGCCAATAGCTGAGGATTTATTATAAATGGCCTTTATTATGTTGAGGTACTTTCCTTCAATTCACATTTTATTGAGTGTTTTAATCATAAATGGATGTTGTATCTTATCAAATGCTTTTTCTGTATCTATTGTTAAGATCATATGATTTTTATACTTTTGTTAATGTGGTGTATTACACTGATTGATTTGTACATGTTGAATCATTCTTGTTCCCCTGGAATGAACCCCATTTGATTGCAATGTGTTATTTTTCTTATGTTCCATTATACTCACTTTGCTAGTATTTTGTTTAGGAATTTTGCATCTGTATTTATCAGAGCTATTGGTCTGTAGTTTCTTTCTTTGTGTTATCTTTGCCAGGTTTTGGTTTCAGGGTTATGTTGACCTCATAGAATCTGTTAAGTATTGCCTCTTCTTCAATTTCATGGATGAATTTGAAAAGGATAGGTTTTAAATCTTTTTGAACGTTTGGTAGAATTCACTGGTGAAGCCACCTGGTCCAGGACTTTTGTTTTTTGAGAAGTTTTTGATGGTTGTTTCAATTTCCTCACTACTGATAGGTCTATTTCTTTCTCTCTTTTTTTTGGCTTTTATTTATTTATTTATTTTTTAATTGAATCTTTATTGTTCAGATTATTACATTTGTTCCTCTTTTTCCCCCCCATAACTCCCCTCCTCCCAGTTCCCTCCCCACCCTCCGCCCTCACTCCCCACCCACTGTCCTCATCCATAGGTGCACGATTTTTGTCCAGTCTCTTCCCGAATCTCCCACACCCCTTTCCCCCCCAAGAATAGTCAGTCCATTCCCTTTCTATGTCCCTGATTCTATTATAATCAACAGTTCATTCTGTTCATCAGATTATTTATTCACTTCATTCTTAGATTCACTTGTTGATAGATGCATATTTGTTGTTCATAATTTGTATCTTTACCTTTTTCTTCCTCTTCCTCTTCTTAAAGGATACCTTTCAGCATTTCATATAATCCTGGTTTGGTGGTGATGAACTCCTTTAGCTTTTCCTTATCTGTGAAGCTCTTTATCTGACCTTCAATTCTGAATGATAGCTTTGCTGGATAAAGTAATCTTGGTTGTAGGTTCTTGGTATTCATCACTTTGGATATTTCTTGCCACTCCCTTCTGGCCTGCAAAGTTTCTGTTGAGAAATCAGCTGACAGTCGTATGGGTATTCCCTTGTAGGTAACTGACTATCTTTCTCTTGCTATTTTTAAGATTCTCTCTTTATCTTTTGCTCTTGGCATTTTAATTATGATGTGTCTTGGTGTGGTCCTCTTTGGATTCCTTTTGTTTGGGGTTCTCCGCACTTCTTGGACCTGTAAGTCCATTTCTTTCACCAGGTGGGGGAAGTTTTCTGTCATTATTTCTTCAAATAGGTTTTCAATATCTTGCTCTCTCTCATCTTCTGGCACCCCTATAATTCTGATGTTGGTACGCTTGAAGCTGTCCCAGAGGCTCCTTACACTATCCTCGCATTTTTGGATTCTTTTTTCATTTTGCTTTTCCGGTTGGGTGTTTTTTGCTTCCTCGCATTTCAAATCATTGACTTGATTCTTGCGCTCCTCTGGTCTGCTGTCGGGAGTCTGTATAATATTCGTTGTTTCAGTCCGTGTATGCTTAATTTCTAGTTGGTTCCCCAACATAACTTCGAGGGTCTCATTAGTTTTGTTGTAGAGCTCATTAAGTTTATCGGCGGCTTCTAAACAGTTCTTGAGAGACCTTAAAAGTGTGGTTCTGAACTCTATATCTTCCATTGACAATTTTGTCCTGTTTCTTTGTCTCCGCATTTTGTTATGCTTCCTTGGTGCACCCCCTAGTGGTCTTTGTTTGCAGTCTTATAGTTAAACCTTGATTGTTGTAGCTAATACCAGGGAGGGTTTGACCTCCAGGCCAAGTGGCTATGAGAATCAGCTGTGTCAGCAGTGAGAGAACTTCTGTCCTCTAGGGAAGTGCTAATCTAGCCTTTGCCTGAGGCTATCCGGCAAATGCCTCTGTGCAGAGCTTGGGTAGGGCGGGTCGCACAGGATCAACAGGGTGGGCCAGAGAGAGCAGTTATGGCGGCTCTCAGTCCTGTCCCAAGGGGCTCTGCCTCTCTGAGTCCCAGCACCCGCTGCAAAGCTCGGAGAGAAAGCTGCACTCGCTCTGACCCAAGCCAGACAGTCCCGCTTCTCCCGTTTGAGTCTGGGTCCCTAGAGACTCGCCTGTATCTGGAGCTCAGAGTCTGCAACTCCCTCCCTATTTAAAACGCCAACCGCGCCCTCCGCCGCCAGCCCGCTCCGCGCACCGCTCCGCGCACTCCGCACCTCAGAATTTGACTTCAGCACTGCGCCTCCTCTGAGTGTCCGTATGCGTTTCTCTTTCCTCCTAGTTGTAGGACTTCCACTCAGCCAGCGTTCCTGTGGTTCTGGGTGATGTCCTTTCCGTCTTTTAGTTTCACTTTTGAAGTAGTTGTTCAAAGCAGCAAACTCCGGCGTTAACCTATGCCGCCATCTTGGTTCTCTCTTATAGGTCTATTTAGAGTTTCCAATTCTTCATGATTTAGATTGGGAAGGTTATATAATTCTAGGACCTTATCCATTTCTTCTAGGTTATGATCCTTTGTTTATTTGTAATACCTGTGGCGACTTAGCCTCTCTCATTTCTGTTTTTGTTTATATGGGTCTTTCTCCTTTTTTCCATAGAGAGTCTAGCCAGGGGCTTGTAAATTTTATTAATCTTTTCAAAGAACCAGCTCTTTGTTTTATTAAATTTTTTTTGTATAGTCTTCTTGTTCTCTATTTCATTCAATTCTCCTCTAATTTTTATTATTTCCACTAGTGGCCTGGTGCATGAAATTCATGCATGGGGGAGGTATCCCTCAGCCCAGCCTGCACCCTCTCCAATCTGGGGCCCCTTGGGGGATGTCCGACTGCTGGCAGTCAGACATCCCTCTTGCAATCCGGGACTGCTGGCTCCTAACTGCTCACCTGCCTGCTTGCCCAATTGGCCCTAACCACTCTGCATGCTGGCCTTCTGTCCTGCTCCCCCTGCCCCCCGGCCAGCCTGATCGCTCCCAACTGTCCTCCCCTGCCAGCCTGATGGCCTTCAACTGCCCTCCCCAGCCCACCTCATGGCCCCCAACTGCCCTTTCCAGCCCACCTCATGGCCCCCAACTGCCCTTCCCTGCTGGCCTCATGGCTCCCTAATGCCCTCTCCGGCTGGCCTGATGGCTCCCAACTGCCCTCCCCTGCTGGCCTCCTGGCCTCCAACTACCCTCCCCGGCCGGTCTCCCAGAAGGTCTCCTGGTCTAATTAGCATATTACCCTTTTATTAGTATAGATTTTTCTGCTGTTTTTGGGTTTCTTTTGTTGTTCTTTCTCTAGTTCTTTAAGATGTGATGTTAGTTTGTTTACTTGGGGGTCTCTTGTTTCTTGAGATAGGCCTGTAATGATATAAACTTCCCTTTTATTACTGCTTTTGTTGCATCACAGATGCTTTGATATGTTATATTGTCATTCTCATTTGTCTCTACATCTTTTTATCTCATCTTTATTTCTTATTCAACTCAGTCATTTTATAGTAGTATTTTGTTTAATCTCCATGTATTTGTACGTCCTTTATGCAGTTGATTTCTAATTTCAAGGCATTGTGGTTAGAGAATATGCTTGGTATAATTTCAATCTTCTTACATATTTTGATGCTAGTTTTATGATGCAATTTATGATCTATCCTTGAGAATGTTCCATGTGCACTGGAGAAGAATGTATAATCTGATGTTCTTGGAGGAAAGGTTCTATAAATGTCAATTATGTTCATTTGGTCTAGTGTTTCATTTAAGGCTGATATTTCTTTATTGTTTTCTGTTTGGTTGATCTGTCTAGAGCTGTCAATGGAGTACTAAGGTCCCCAACTATGGCTGTGTTTTGATCTGTTTCTCCCTTTAATTCTGTGAGTAGCTGTTTTATATATTTCAGTGCTCCTTGGTTGGGTGCATATATATTAACTAGTGTTATGTTTTCTTGATAAGTATCCCCTTTATCATTATAAAGTGTTCATATTTGTCTCTTGTTATCTTGAAATCTATTTTGTTAGATATAAGTATGGCGACACCTGCTTTTCTGTGGATGCTATTTGCTTGGAGAATCATTTTCCACCCTTTTACTTTAAATCTCCTTTGTGTTTTCAGTTTAGATATTTCTCTTATAGGCAGAATATGGTTGGGTTTTGTTTTTTGATCCACTCTGCTACTCCATGTCTCTTTATTGGTGAATTTAGATCATTTACATTTAGGGTAAATTGATGTATGAGGATTTTCTATAGTTATTTTGTCTTTGGTTTTCTGTTAGCTCTGTGCCTCCATTGGTTCTTTTCCTTTGTGTTTCTGTCTATTGTTTTTGTTTGGTGGTGTTTCATACTTATTTCCTCCTTTTTTAAGCTAAGTGTCGTGGTTTGGGGATTTTTTTGTATGGTAACCATTAGGTTTATAAAAAATAAACTTGCATATATACCATAGCTTTTTTTAACCCCTGAGTGCATCTGATCTTTATCTTCCTTTGCCAGTTCAGATCTTTACCCCCTCCTTTTTTATGTTTTTGTTGTCACAAATTATTCCTGCTTATGCTGTAAGTTTTTTGGTGCTGTTACTTGTAGTGTTGTGACCTTATGTTCTTTGTTTCAGGAGGATAACTTCCTTGAGTATTTCTTACAATGAGGCTTTCTGGTTATTAAATCCCTCAGCTGCTGTATGTCTGAGAACATCTTTATTTCTCCTTCATATTTAAAGGATAATTTTACTGGATATATTATTCATGGCAAGTGATTTCTCTCTTTCAGATGTTTGAATATTTGGTTCCATGCTCTTCTGGCTTGTGCAGTTTCTGCTGAGACATCATATAAAATTCTGATGGGTTTTCCTTCTTTTCCCTGGCTGCTTTGAGAATTTTTTTCTTTATCATTAATTTTTGACAGCTTTAATACAAAGTGTCTTGAAGAGGGCCTTTTTGGGTTGAATTTCAATCTTCTTACTTCAACCTAAAAAGGCCCTGTTCTGTTTGCTTCTTAGATTCAAGTACCTAATTCTTTCCATAGGTTTGGAAAGTTCTCATTCACTATTTGTTTGAATAGAATCTCTGTTCCATGCTCTCTCTCCTCCTCCTCTGCAATGGCTATAATTCTAGTATTGATTTTTTGGGGGATGGAATAAGATAGTTCTCATTGCTAGATTACTATCCTCAATATCACTAATTCTTTCCTCCATCTGGTTAGCTCTGTTTTCTATGCTCGGTAGTTTACTCTTAATCTCCTTAATTGCATGCTTCATTTCCAGGATTTCTGATTGGTTCTTTTTTTTTAATGTTTTTATTGATTTCAGAGAGGAAGGGAGAGGGATAGAGAGATAGAAACATCAATGATGAAAGAGAATCATTGATTGGCTGCCTCCTGCATGCCCCCTACTGGAGGGAAGGGGGTCGAGCCCACAACCCAGGCATGTGTCCTTGGCTGGAATTGAACCTGGGACCCTTTAGTCCATAGGCCGACGCTCTATCCACTGAGCCAAACCAGCTAGGACCTGATTGGTTCTTTTTTAAAGTTTTAATCTTTTTGGTAAAATTCTCATTTTGTTCATCGATTTGTTTTCTGAGTGCATTGAATTGCCTGTCTGTATTTTCTTGCATCTTGTTAAGTATTTTCAAAACTGCAATCTTGAAATCTCTGTCATTTATATCACCTATTTCCATGTGTTCCAGCTTGCTTTCTGGAGATTGTTCATTTTCTTTCTGGTCATCATAGTTACTGAGGTTAACCATGGTATTTGCTGTCCTCCTTTGCCTACGCATTTATCTCTGAAGAGTTCTTTCTACTATTTCTAGTAAATGGCACTAAATCGCAATATTTTTTTACCTCTCTGATCTCCCAATCTTGAACCTCTGTGGCTTCTGTCAGACAGTACAGCTGCACTGCTTGGGGGTGGGGTTTGTTTTGCCCTCACTCTAATGGCAACCCCTGACTCCATGGGATCCCATCCCAAGCTCTCCTCCTGGGATCAGTCACAGGGGGAAACAGCAGTTCTACTGTAATAGCTCTTGGTTTACAGATAATATGCTCCTGGATCCAACTACAAGGGCAGCAGGAGGCGAGTTTGAGGAGTACAAGCAGTGGCAGGGCTCTGTGGTTCCATTTCTTTGTCTGAAACACCACCTCTGGCCCAATAGTGGAGAGCTGCACAGCAAAACCCCATTCTCTGTCAAGCATCTGCTGATTCAGACATTGTTTGTCCCTTCGATGCTTGCCTGGCTGGGCTGCCCCTCTACAGCTCTCTGTTCCTTCTGGCCAAATGAAGCCCCTGCTACTGCCAGATTTCTGCCCTCTCCTGGCCAGCTGAGCCATTAGGCTTCAGGGCTGCATCTGTGGGCTGTCTGTGTTTTCCTCCCTTCTTGTCTTCCCATTTTTTTATTTCCAGTTGCCCACCTTTAGATGTTTCAATGCATGGGTCTCTCAATAGTGTGCCTGTGTTGAGAAGGGATTATTTGTTGAATTATAGTTGGTTAACTTGTTGAAATTTCAGGAGGAGAGGGCAAGGGGCTTTCTCACACCACCATTTTTCTGATGTCCAATAATTACTTTTTACTTTTTGGCACTGAGTCTTAAGCCAGCCAACCTTAAAAAATATGTAACAACTAAAATTATTTGATGTGTGCTGTTGTGAGACTTTGTATTTAATCCCTTACTCTAATTTACACTATCTTTTCTTGTAGTCAAAAAAGCATCCGAAGATTAGGATATACATATTTAATTAATGATTCTCTTCACAATCGGACACAATACAATGATGAGTACGTTTGGAAGTTACATTCTAAAGAAGATTTTATCAAAGCTAGGACTCCAAGAGAGATTGGGAGTCACAATTCTCACTCCAGTCAAGTAAGATAATACCTACATATCTATTTAATTGAATACTGTATCAATAATCCAATACTGAGAGTTTGAATATATCACAAAGATCCTTCATCATCTACAGTTATGGTTCTTCTTAGACTCTTTTGTCTACCTTTACACATTTATTTCTAACTACTTCTTCCCTAGCCCCTCATTTTAAAATGAAAAAATTAAAATGAAATTTACATAGAGAAATTATAAGGGAAAGAAGGGGATGGAGAGGGAACTTGAAGATTAAAAGAGACTTGAAAGACAAATTTGGGACAGTGAGTATCCCTTACTATTTTGAGGGATTTCAGTGTAAAGGCAAACTGAGAAATATTTTAGTAACTAGAGGAGAAATAGTATGAAGAGAGAGTTTTCTTTTTAAGATAGGAGAAATAAAGGCAGGCTCCGGTACTGATGATAACCTCCCAGGAGAGAGGGAGGAATGGAAGTTGCAAGAGAGAGGTGAGAATTGTTGGTAATGTGCTGGAGTAGACTAAATGCAGGCTTTTGGGTTCCAGGTGGGGTCACCTGCTGGGTGACCCAGCAACTCATCTGCCAACACAGATGTGGTAGCTGACAGGTGATGTGGTGTGCTGTGTAAGTTCTCTTCATCGGCTTCAATTTTCTCATGGAAATAGGAAGCAAGAGGAAAGAGAGGGAAGATAGAAAGGTAGTGGAAGTTCTAAATTTTATAATCATAAACCTCTTTGGAGACAAATAGGAGAGAAGACTTGGGGCTCCCAAGGCAAAACAGCAGCTGTCTTTCCTGTGGCCAGAGTTAAAATTCACACGTCTTCTCCTCTGGTCTTGTCTGAATATTTCTAGTTGGAGGCACAATTCTTTGGACTTTACAATGATATATTTTTCATTAACATAAAAGTTAAAGAAGTGATAAAGTACCTGTGTAAACTGATAGCTTTGTAAACTGGTGCACCCTGTGGACAGGCACAGAATCTGCATGGTGCGCACAATGGGACATCTAGCTGAGCCTGGGAAGACTTAAAAGAATATGTACACACGTGCATGCACACATGAACCATTAGGTGAAACCATGTGGATTTTTTTGAAAATTGTGTTTTTATTCATAGGACTTCTTTCACTGGACACTACCTCCAGTTCACTCAACATCAGTGAAGAGGTACTTCCCTTGGAAAATCGCCGCTTCGATGGACAAGGTCAGGAAGGCTGTATCTAATCAGTTTATTTCCCATACTAGGAGAGACTTTGTGGACAGAGCCGAAGGCAAGTGTGCCCATTTCTCTTCTTTACTGCTAATGCACTAGGCACTGGAGTCCCAGTTGTCTCTTTATTCAAAGAACTCACAGGAGAGACATGGGAAAACTGCAGTTTACCAACAGATACAGTCAAGTATAAAATGCTGCATGTTGTGAGAAGTGCAGGATGCTATAGGTGTGAACAATGGGACATCTAGCTGGACCTGGGAGAGAGTCCAGGAAAGTCTTCTTGGGATGAAGGACAGAGACAAGTGAGGCAGATGAAGCTGAAGGCGTAAAGTTAAACATCCTATTTCCAATTCTGAACTGCTTATTTACTATTCTTTAAAATTAGAACTTTTATTAAACCAGTTCATGCATATACTTATAAATAATTCCCTACAAGCTCATAATGCATAGCAGCAGTTTCTTTACCCACCTGTCTATGCCCAGTCTTACTACACATTGATAATCATTTTCAGTCATTTCAACTTTTTTTTCTTATGTCACCCTCTGCATTTTAAAATACTGTGCTCATTCTGCTATTTTTTTGTTCATCAATTTTAGACATTATAACTGACTTTCTTATATGGCAGTTGAGGATTTGTCTCTCCTATAACTCTTCCTCACTCTTCCTCCATCCATGCTCTCAAAATAATTATATTATAAAATTTTGGTTAATTAAAATGTTAGGTGTTATATTATGATTATGATATGATATATATGTAAATATTTACCACTGAGCCAGGTGTTATTTTATGATTATGTCTCTATTTACTTTTTTTCTACCAGAAATAATAACCTTTTTTCATTTGTTTACTTTTCTATGCGCCTGTCACTAATTTTTTTCAAATACTTTGTCACACACTTACCAAGATTTTCCCCAAATACAGTTTCAGACATTGTATCAGTTTGAGATTTTACTGGAGAACTGACACCTTCCATTTCCTCTAATCTAGAAGAGTTGCTCTGCAAATTTGCCACCCAACTGTGTCCTGGTACTTTTTCATCATTCAGGCATTTCTTTGGCCTCTTCCTGCTCTGTATCTCCTTTCCTGAGTCCACATATTTCCCTTCCCTCATTTTGCTAAGACACATCTTCTAGTAGCTTCCTATTAAAGGGGGTGTAGGAGGAACTTTTTGAATATGTTCTTACCAATATGAAAATGTCTTTTTTTTCTTTCATTATATTTGTTGATAGTTTGTCTGGGTATAGAATTCTAAGATGATAATCATTTTCCCTCAAATCCCTCAAATGACTTCTAGCTCCCAGGACTGGTATGTAAAAGACTAATGTCATTTTGATTCCTGATTCTTTCATATTTTTTTTTCTGGAAGCTTTTAAGACCTTCTCTTTATTCTGGATACTGTAAAATTTCACATTTGCATGCATTACTGAGAATCTCATTTATTATGTTGGACAAACAAAGATTTTTTAAATCTGGATACTTATGACCTTTGATTTTAGAAATTGTTCCCATATACTTTTCCCCTATTTTTCTCCCATTTCTTTTCTTTGTTCTCTTCTGGGACTCCTATGAGTAGGTTTGATCCTTCAATTTTCTTACATTTTCTCTCCTACTATCTTCTCTTTGTATTTTTATCATGTTTAATTAAAATGTTTTTTACTTTTTAATCCAATTCTTTATGTTTTAAATTTCCAAGCTCTCTTTCTTCTCCTCTCTGATTAATTTCTAAAAATAATATTCTGTTCTTGTTTTGTGATGCAGCAATTCTCATAAATTTTAGGATATTTATGATATACTTTTTAGTGCTTTTATCTGTTCTTTGCTTAATCTCTATTTTTCTCTGTGTCTTAATGGTCTAGTGAAAATCTAGGGGCTTTTTGTTCACATTTACAAGGGAGTGAAGGCAGATTTACTATGAAACTAATAAAACTTAAGTCTCACTTTTCTGGACTTTTTTTTCTTAGAGTGTATTTACTTAAAATATTAAGCTACAGGGTTCACAAAATCTGATTGGAGGTACTCACATCTGATTGGAAACTACATACAGAGATGGGGCTTGTTGGCTGGTGCTTGACTTAGGTAAACATTGGTTGTTGTATTCTGAGAGCAGGATTGGGGAAGGGCCTGAGAGCTTCCTGCTTGCTGTGCATACTCTTCCTGAATCCTCCCTTTTCTCTGGTCTAGAATCTCACTACACCCTTCTGTTAACTGGTGTGCCAGAAACCAGAACTCCTTTGATTCAAGTTTGCACTAAATAAATCTCTAGTAAGGAAGGGGATAAGATCAAAATATCTCCATATTGTAGATAAACATTAAGGGTCATGGAAAAACATCAGAAATGCCAATATTCTTAAAGAATGTCATTGAGTTTCCAATCAAAGTTGTCCTTTCAGTATGTGCAAATTACCATGTGTTCTTGTGTAAATAAATGCCAAAGACCAGTCAAGACACTCTTCTAAATCTCTTAATTCCATTTGCTTCTCTCTCTCTCTCTCTCTCCATAGACGCGGCCTTCATTCAGGCTACCAATATCTCTCCCTTGAATGACCTCTAACCCAACTCCCGTTTCTGGTTTTGTCTCCTCTAGTTCATTGTCCGTCCTATGGCCATAGTGAGTATAAATTACATCACTTTCCAGTTTAACATCCTTCAATGACTCCCCATTGTCATCAGGGTCCTGTGAAATCTGGTTCTTGCCCACTGCTCCAGCATTTCCCCTCACCAGTCCCCACACTATGAGACTGATTGCTTTCCATCCTCCAGACTCACCAAGCCCCCTGCAGCCTCACACTTCACACACACTGCTGCTTCTCTGTGAACTGCCTCTCCCTTTCTTCTTTTAGCCCATGTCCATTCATCATTTAAGTTTAAATGCAAGCTGATTTTTCTCCCAGGAGTCTTCTCTCATCCCCCAAGTTTGGATCAATGGCCTTTCCATATGTTTTTATAGTTCCTCTTCTGCAGCATTTATTACATAGTATTTTAATTATCTATTTTTGAGGGGAGGGGGGAGTATCTGTTTCTCTAATGCAGTACTTTAAGTTTTGGAAGCTCAGGGATCATGTATTACCGAGTGTACTCATAATTGAATTGTGGTGAATGAGTGAGAAGCACTAAAAGGTACTTTTTCCTCAAAAAATTCAGGATTGGAGAACTCTGCTTAGATGACTTATAATAGCAAATAAAAGCAGCAGAATTGGTTCTCACTTGGCTATAGATTATGTGCCAAGGGTCCTAATGGTTTTGAATGGTCCTTGCTGTAGGTTCACTTTTGGATTGGACCTTTCAACAGATGCCACACCTAATCTTAAAGGAGCCAGTCTCTCTCTTTGGGCTCTAAGTGATGTAGTGTTTGTCACCATTATCAAATGGAAAAGAAACCAGTGGGACCTGAGCTCCTGAGGAGAGGGATGATACTGGCCTTGGAGGGGGCGTTAGCTTTGGGCCAGGTTGTCTTATCTGTCTATACTTCAGTACCACTGTAGGGAATTCAGGTGTTGGTTGGGCCCCTTTGTATCAGGAACTTCTCTCCTTAATAGTGCTGAAGAAAATCATTAACATGACATTTTATAAAGGCAATGAAAGCATTAGTTGAGAACTAATAACTGAGAATTATTTTATGCATTTATTACATATGCAGTCATTAGTGTGTACTTCAGATTAATTGCTAATCGACAGCAATTATGTTCTAATTTTTCTTTTGTTCACTCATTAACTTAGTAAATATTTAATGAGGTCTATTACTGTGAAAAGTACTAAGGATCAATAAAGAATATAACAATCTTTTTCTTCAAAGAAACTCTGGGTAAGTCTAGGCCCCAATTATTGTGTTTTCTGGGTCTTCATCTCCAATTACTCTACTTCTTGTTGGTCCATCCTGGTCCACATAGACCAACCCCTCCATAACCTTCAGAGCCTGGTTCCTAACTTATCTCTCCTGCTTCCCCCTAAGCTATTTTTCCCTGCCCTGCATACCTTCCACTCCCGGCAGACAGACTACATTTCATGAACACACTGTGTACCTTTTGCTTCAGTGTTGGTCCTTTATCAAAGCACTCCTTTTGTTATGTCTGCCTTTTAATTCTCATCTTTCTTCCCTTTCCATAATGGAGCTCATTACACTCTCTCTGGGCTTCTGTAGCACTTATTCAAGGCTCTGAATCAGTGATTCTTAATCATATGAGAAGATTGTTCACAGTATAAGTGCCTGGTTCCCACTGCTAGAAATTCTCGATGTCTGGGATGAGGTTCAGCAGATATAATTTGGAAAAATCATCCCTGTTATTTCTGATGCATTATCTCGATGTAATAATTATTGATCTAAGTGTTATACTTGCAAGACATCACATTCCACATGTGTTTGTGCTGTATCTTTTTTTCTAATCATGCTTATTTAAGGTTATCATAAGGTAGAACAATGGCTTAATTATCTCTAACCTTGGCACAGAACACATATAGGAACTAAACACATTTGCTTTTGAGTAGGGACATCAAGTATTTCAACAGGAATTTGTTTTTCTCCTATGAAGCTATTAGTAATTTATAGAATCCAAGTTATAGATGGTGTTTACTAGGAAAAATCTCAGATGATTTTTGAAAATATTTTAAGGGATCTCTGATTTTGAGCTCTAGAGTTTTCTTCTCTCTATAATCTTGTATTCTCCTGAGGCAGCTTATAGGTTCATTATGAGGGTCATTGAGTACCCACATCCTCTCTTTCTGAGTCATCTAAATTAAAAGCATGCTGATCTAGACAGAGATAATTTTTAAAAAATCAATAACAAAACGCTCCTGGGTAGATAACATCACATATTGTATGATGTACAATGTACATTTGAATGTATTTTGAAAAGACCTATTGAAAAACCTCAGAGAGAAGGCAGGACGGAGGGATTGGAGATCAACCAAAGGACTTGTATGCATGCATATTAGCATAACCAATGGACACAGACACTGGGGCAGTGGTGGCTTGTTCTGGGGGGCAGAAATCGTGGGGGGGGTGTCAATCGGGGAAAAAGGACACATAAAAAAGAAAAACTAATTGGGAACAAGAATTCACTTTAGTTTCAATAGTAATTGGCACCCTTTGGACATTGCTTATGACATCCATGGTTTTAACATCTTTGTCCTGAATAAAGTTGGGGGTGTATGCTTCTGAACCAACATTTTGTAGCAAGAATTAAAGGTGAACTCATGTAAGTGAGAAGGTTATGACCATCTCCTCTAGAATCTGGTCGAGTTCTATGAAACTTAGCATTCAATTAGTGCTTAATAAATATCTAATGATTATTTATACTAATAATAGAGGAATATGCAAATTGGCTGGGACACCATCATGTAATGGCAGCAGGGCCATGGCAGAGAGCTCTTAGCATGCCTGCGCCAGGGGTCCAAAGCACGCAGAGAGGAAGGGAGAGCAGATAGGCAGTTATGGGGACCAGGCCAAGAGTGGAGAGCAGATAGGGGGAGCAGGCCAGCAGGGGGGAGCAGTTAGGGGGATCAGGTCAGCCGGAAAGAGCAGTTAAGGGCCAGCAGGGGAACAGTTAGGGGCATCAGGCAGGCTGGCAGGTGAGCAGTTAGGAGCCAGTAGTTCCAGATTGTGAGAGGGATCCCGGATTGGAGAGGGTGCAGGCTGGACTGAGGGACTTCTCCCTCACCGCCCCCCCCCCCCAGCACGAATTTCATGCACTGGGCCTCTAGTAGATAATGATTATAGAATATTTGTTAGCAGATTTATTTCAAAGAAATAATAGTGGTATTGTCCACTAACAACAATGATGTTACCTAACCCTCCACAGTAAGGAATAAGCTTTGAGTGGTAATGGGGATGATATACAATGCTCCATCTAGGGCTGTCAGGTGCAGCAAATAAAAATACAAGATGTCCAGTTAAATTTGAATGATATCAAGTAGATAAATACTGAGTACTTACCTAATCTTACACTAAAAATTATACATTATTTGAAATTCAAATTTAACTGGCATCCTGTTTTATATGGCAAACCTAGCCCTATCTAAAGCACCTCTCCCTGCTCCCTAACCCTGCCCCAAGGACAAGGCAGGCCTGCTGGAGTGAGGAATGCCTTTTGAGAACAAAGAGTACTCCTAACCAGCAAAACATGTATTCATTAGAAACTGCTTCTAATCACTTGAGCGTATACTTTCTGTGCCTGATAAAGCAGAACATTATTTCTTGATTGAAATTGACCATACCAGTAAATATAAGAAGAGTGAGGTTTAGAGTGATAAATTGGAAGCTACTGCCAGAAGCTAAGTGGAATGAAAATATGACGCTATTTAGAAATAACTGACAAGGAGTAATCATTGTCTTTTGTTTCCAACCTCACCCCAGCTCAGAAAATTAAGCAAAGTTCTCAGATGTTTCTGGAACGGAAAAAGTTACTTCCCCACCCCACAGACACTGAATTTCGACACAATTACCAAGTTCCAGCTAAAATTCCTGAGTGTCAGGATTTTAGTTTCAAATATGGATGCTACTCACGCCCACCAATCGCTTCTCAGGGCCTAGGTAAGTGCACCTGTAGCTTTTATTTATTTTATTTTTCACATGTAGCTTTTTAAAATTTTTTATTTTTTTCTCATCTGCTTTCACTTTTGTTGTTGTTGATGTTAATCCTCACCCGAGGACATTTTTCCATTAATTTTTAGAGAGAGTGGAAAGGAGGGGGAGAGGAAGATAGATAGAAACATTGATGTGAGAGAGACACATTGATTGGTTGCCTACCTCGTGTACTCTGACTGGTGCCTGGGATTGAGCCTGCAACCGAGGTACATGCCCTTGACCATAATCAAACCCATGACCCTTTAGTCTGTGGGCTGATGCTCTATCCACTGAGCCAAACCAATTAGGGCTCACCTATAGCTTTTCAAGCAACTTTAGGGCAACCACTTTGGGTCCCCACCCTGTTAGGGGGAGTCCATCTATCACTAAATTTTGCTTCTGCTAACAAAAAAGAAAAGCGAACAAACAAAAATTAAGCAACTTCATAGATGTTATCCTCTTGCTTAAAGATTCCTCTTAATCTTAATAAAAGCCTCAGAGAATGACAGTGATCCCTGCATGGAATTAAAACTATGCCTCCATAGTACCTCCCCTCAAATTCAGGGAATGAGTAAATCTCAAAGAGAAATGACTGCTTATTCCAAGAAATGAGTGCATCCTGGGCCTGGGAGGGACAGGTGTTGGGATTGGGGGACACCCCCCCCTCCATTATAATATGAAAGGAAGAATTCAGTTTCTATAAATTTATAGGAAAAGGGATTAGGTGGGAATCAAATTGTCTTGTCAATTATTCACTGAAAGTTTATCCACAAGTCACACCCTTCAAGCATCTTCATATTTAAGGGGTGGGTGTGTATGTGACTGAGATTTCTATTGCTTTCAACGGAAAAAGTTCCATGACCCAGTCACCTCCACACTTCTGGCTGAGAGTTGGGTGTCATTTTGAGATAGTGACTGATTCCTGGCATTGAGTTGGGACCAAGTAGTACTTTACATAGAAATCACAGAACAGATGCTCAGCGTCTGGGGTTAGAAGGTGGCCGAGAAGTGACTTGTTCTAGGTTCTCACTTCCTATGTGAGTCACTGCTAAACCATACTTGCCAAGGGGTGATGTCATCCCTGCTCAGACTCTTCAGAGGAGTACTCATTCCCAAGGAGTTCCTTCATTCTTAGATATTTTAGCTGTTTGAACATTCTGAACAGTTAGAATCTTTCTTGCTCAACTTCTAGCCAATTTTTCTTCTTCCCACAGAGTATAAATCTATTGTTCTATGAAAACCTTAGTACATGGCTTCTAAGTCTCCTGCACTAAAAGCATTTTCAGACCCTAAAAATACTTCTCAGATGTGGTGTCCAGTCTCCTCACCTACCCAGTCCCTCCATCAGGCCTATGGTTCATTTCAGGGAGGCAACTTGGAACTGAAGCAGTGTTTAAGGTGTTCTCCTGGTTTACGAAGATTGGACAAATTGTGGACAGATTCTCACATCATCTTAATTGCTTTCATTTATTTATTTTTTTGGTAACTCCATGACTACTAGAACCCACATTAAATGAGCAGCGTTCAGAATCAAATGTAAGTGGCTGGCACCTCACACCTCCGTTAGTCTGAATGTGCAATGAGTGCTGACTGTAGATGCTATCATTGTTCCAAACTGCTCCTCGTATGGCACCTGGTGGAGGCCTCTTTATGTGTGAGTCCCAGTCTTCCCAGGAGATGGCATGAAAGGGAAACAAAGCAGGAGGCAAATGCTATCATCCTAACATGCTGACCTGCAGAAGAGTTGATTCCAGAGAAAACTTCTTTTCTGAAATTAATGGTCAAACTCAACCTTCTGGTGATCATCTCCAACTCCTCCCACTCCCACAATAACAGTGCTGAGTCCCAGTCACTCCACCTACCCGAGTCACTCACACAACGCCTTCTGTTCCAGCACCATTAAGTAGACATCAGGTTGGACTCAGGGCTGTCAGGGCGTGCTCAGCCAATAAGGGCAGAAGTGCCTTGTTTGGTGACAACATCTGTCTTTCCTTCCCTGGTGTCCCCCTAGTCCCTTCCATACTATGCAGCCACATGAAGATTCAGGACCGCACAAAGAGGCAGACCATATACCAGAGTGACTACGGGAAAGCCTACCTGGATTTCTTAATGATCTTGAACTCATTTACTCCCTCTCAAGTAACCGAGTACCTGCAAAGTGTTTCCTACAAAGGTAAGATGAGGTCTTGAGTTACTTGTTCATGAATTTACAGGTCATAATACATTGTTTTACATGAAATAGAAATTGTTCCAACTTCCAGACACTGTAGTTAAATGTTCACAAAAAAAAATATTGCCTCAAAATTTCCATAGTTTTTGTGTAAACCTCAACCCATTGAAAATAAATTTCCCTTAAAAGAGGCCCCAGTAACTTTATTCCCAGTTATTAAAAAGGAAACAAAGCTTTTCATTCATTTCTAACCTTACTTGCCTGTGGCTGAATTGTTCCAGGGTGACTTTTGCTTATAGTTAATGGTTTTCTCCGGTGGCTGTGTATACTGTCTCATAGATTTCTTTTATTCTGTGTAATCTTTATTTCCTGTTTGGTAGTACTTTTCTGTGACAGGTGTTTTAGGGTACATGAGTATTTTCACATGTCACATCCTCAGAGAGAGTAAGTGCCATCCTCAGTATCTGCTGACCCACTCCATGTAACAAGGACTTATCCCAGGTTGGGGCCTAGTGACAGGAATCTACTCAGGAACATCTCAGGGCAACTGGCCAGTCCGGACATGGAAAGTGTGAACCCAGAGAAGAGGAATTGGAGGGGAGGAAATGATACTCATCTGACAGCTGCCTCTCAGCACCCAATGCTAGTGTTCATGTCCTATGATTCCTCATTTTTAAGCACATGACCAATGCAGACATGTATATTTATTTAAAGTGTATACATATACCACTAAACTAATGTATTATGTTTATTATAAATCAGAAAAAATGTGGAAGGAGGAAATAAGAGCAAACATAATAGAGGTTAGTATTCCTCCTTGCACCTAGTGGACCATCTCATTCGCCCTACCTGTGTTCTAGGCTATGTGGTGGTCACTGCCTTGTTCCGTGCCCTGTGGTCAGGCTTGAACTCAGTAACCATCCACCTTCTCTTGGGTCCCCAATTTCTGTCAGCAGCCATGATCAGAAGAGCTTCTGAAATCCTTGATGAAACTCTTTTATTCGTGGATTTGCTGCTCCACACCAGACTGAAACCCTGCTGGAGGCAAGACTAAACAGGGGATGTGTGTGAATGTGCTTGTGTGTGTGTGATTGATTATATGGGTTCTGTGTGTGTGTGTGGGGGGGTACCTTCCACCCTCACAGATGAAGGGCTGATGCCCTAAAGACCCCTAAAAGAGCTTGAGTGTTGGATCTCAAAAAGGTACCAGCAGCAGATGTCCTGCCTCGATCTAAGGCAGAAGCAAAAGTCTGTATTTCCCATCGGGAACTTCATTCCTGTTAACAGATGCCTCTGGGCCAGTATGACACACAGAAAGACATCGAGGGGCTCCTTGAAAGATAGGGTCCATCTCAGATCTTCCCAGGTGGCAGAGCAGAAGTGTGCAGTGGGCCAAGCCTGCTCTTTGAGCCTTTCGCCAGTTTGGGTTCAGATGTATAAAACCATCATCTGCATTTTATCAGGGATCAGCTCACCTTTAGAAGCCACCATCTGTTTGACCTGTAGATTGAGTATTTCTGTCTTACGGAGGCAGTTGCTCCCGTCTGCCCAGAACTTGGGACACAGATGGAGCTGTCCCTTCTCTGCCCACATGGAAACCATGCAGGCTGCCGGGCCCTCTGTTCTTGTCTGTGTGTCATTTGCAATCAGAGCCTCCGCCATGTGTCCTGAGTGTGAATAAACACTCCTTACAGCGCTCTGGCAGCCTCTGCTCCGCTTCCTTGGGTAAACTGATCCTTCACAGAAACACTGTCCCCAGTTGAGCTTTTCTCCCTGGACAGTTGAGACATGACCTGTTACCTGACAAGGAAGCTTTGGGGCCAGTCTGGGCATTGGTTTCTTCTTAGCTGTCCTGCTTCCCTGGGTCCCTTGGGACAGCACAGAGGGCAGGCACCCCAATGCTCAGGCCCTGCATCCTTGCCACTTTGCACTGACTTGAGTCATGTAGGATTTGCTTCTAGTGGGCATCTAGTTTTTCTTTCTTAGCTTTGCTTTAGAGTGGCCTACTCATCAATGCCAGCTGTGCCAGAGGCTGACAAGCAAGTAGGAGGCTCCCTTGAATTCTGAAGCCAAAACCTCTTGTCATGTCCACTGTCTGGGATGACACTAATACTTTTCTGGCAAATATCTCAGCAGAGCTCATTTGTGGCAGAGCTGACTAGGTATGCAAGAGAATGCAAACTGGGCAGGTATGTTAGGTTGATTTATCACCACAGCTTAAGTTATTTTATGGGATTATACCTCTTAGCACAGGAGCCCATTCAGGTTTAGTTTGAACGAGAGAGGGGAAGGGGAAGGATCAGTATAATGGCCTAAGTCAGGGGCTGGGGAGGTGGCGGGGTAAAGCGGGACTGAAAACTCCAGGAAAACACAAAATAAAGCCTGAGAAGAAGGAGGGGCACCTGATGGTGAACTTTTTGTTCCTGCTAACTCTGCATGTAGCTCTTTGGTATTGAGTTTCTGTATTTACAACTTGAGGAAATTGAACTAGATGTCTGTAGTGGCCATTCTGTTTTCAAAATGGGTTTAATCTTCAAGTGACTCAAACATCCTAAGCGGCTTGCCCTTTGGGCCTCTGTTACATACTGGTAAAGACAGTCATCTCCCCACTCACTCCCCCTTGAAAGACAAAATTATCTGAAATCTGCTTTTCAGAATTTTAAGCTAAGACTCTCCCCCCTCCCCATCTGTTCCTCCAATTAAAACTTCTATAAATATGGCCATTCAAAGGGTTTTTCTTCCTAGGGTGTGTTCAGTATTGTTAAAAATGCATTTATTTACTCACTCAATCAGCATCATTAATCGAATACCTATAACGCTCATTTGTTACAAAGAAACATAAAAAACAAACCCTCCTTCTTAGGGGGAGACAGTGCATAGTTATCATGTCTTGTCAATCAAATACTCGGTAGGTCCAGTAGAAGCCTGTGAGGGGTACTCTCAACCCTTTGGGCCAACAGTGGTTAGGGAAGGCTGCTCAAAGGAGGCCTCCTTTGCATGACAAGGATGAATTGGGTGACAAGGAGAAGCAGGGCCATTCCTAAGCAGATGAAACAGCATAAACAAAATCATGGGGTCTAAATCTGCATCTATGCATAATAAATATGGATAGCATTTGGATTACAACTGGCAGCCTTTTTGAACAGTTTTAAATTGACATTAAATTTGACACAATCTCATCCTTTTTATTAATTTATGCCAAACTTGATTCATCTTATATGCTTATCTTTAGTATCAAAGATTATTTTTTGCTCCTCTTAAAATCAACTCTTTCATGTAAGATTGAAAAATAGAGATATTTTAGGCTGAAAATTAGGACTGACAGTAGCCAATATTGGCACTATGGAGCAATACATTGCTAGTAGTTGTACAATAGTACAATTATTCTGGAAATAGATATGGAAGTTTCTCATAAAGTTCAACATATATCTTCTCTATGACCCAGAAATTACACTTCTACATACTTACCACCCCCTCTCCCCCCCCCCAAAAAAAAACAAGGCCCACAAAAAGACTTGTACAAACATGGTTAGAACCACTGTATTCTTAATAGTCCCAAACTGGATACAACCTGAATCTCCATCATCAACAAATGGTGATATACTCACATAATGAAGTAGTACTAGCTAATAAAGAATGAATTATTGATATATTCAAAACAAGGTATGAACCTCAGTGTGCTGAGAAAAAGAAGCCAGACACCAAATAATATATTTTATATGATTTAATTTATTCTAACATCTACAACAGGCAAAACCTATCTATGAGGAAGGAGATCCTAGAACCTTAACTATCTTGGGGTTGGAGGTATTGAATGGGAAAAAGCATGATGGTTTTTTGGGGGGCAGTGGACATGATCTACACTATGATATGGGTGTGGGTTACACATGTGCAGGTGTCAAGCCATTGAATTGCACTGGAAGATTAGTGCATTACACTTTTCATAAAGTATAAATTTTCATAAAGTGTGAGATTCCATTTTTAAAATGCTGGGGTCCAAAGATCTGGGTAGGGTAGGGATGGTTCAAAATTAAATGTGAGATCACAAAAACAAATAAATGCAAGCCTAATTGGAGAGAAAACAGGAACAAGTTCACAAACAAACACACATCTGATCTATAGACCTCACTGGCTTTGAAACATCGACCGTGATAACATGTGATCACTTGCATTATTCCTTTCTTTTGGTTATTCTGGTTTGGGCTGCACAGGTGACAATTGCTGGGCATGAGCAAAGTTTTACAGCTCCACTCTGTACTATTTAAAAATATATAATTAGAGTTAGGGAACCACAGATGTTCAGGCCAGGCAAGTTCTTTGTTTTCCAGACAGGGGACTTGAAGGTCCTTCCCATAGTTATTTAACACTCAAGAACAGTAAAGCCTACCAACATTGGTAGAAAGAAAAACAGCCCTGGCCTCAATGGAACTTTTGGAATAATGGTCTCTGTTATTTATCATCACTATATACTACTATGAACCCAGTGATAAAGGGTAAAGCTGTAGTATTTATTGAATGTCTTTATGGACCAGGCACTGTCTAGGTGCCTCACACAGCATTCCTAACCATTCCCACACCTGTGCAAGGTAACTACTATTACCTGAATTCAAAGATAAGAAAATAAAAAAGGAGGTCAAATGACTTGCTAATACTTGCCAGTGCAGAACTGAAACCTGCATCTATTTCATTCCCAAACCCATGCTCTTTTCATAAAAACTTGCTAATCCCTTGAATATTATTTGCTCTATTTAATCAGTAATCACACAACTGTGCCTTTTTAGCCATTAGACATAATATTCTTTGATTACTTTGGTTTCATCAAATTTGTACATAGAGTTCTATTATAAGATATTTGCCTCTCTCCTAGAATTTCTCTATTTAGCACTTAAATAGTTAAATGGAAGTTTTCATTCTATTTTTCTTCATAATTTCAGACAGAAAAATTCTTGATCGCTTTATTCGCTCTTACTATGACATTGACAAAGGGATGAATGAAAAAGGAAAACAGTCCAAGTGAAGAAAATATGAAAATCAAGAAAAGGGCCTATGGGGCCATTTTATAAAAATATCAAGGAAAAACAATATCCAAATTATTCCAAATATGATATTTGTGACTTTGTGTAATTTTGTTTTCTTTCAAGGTTATAAATCCCTACCCCATATCCCAACAAATCTCTTAACTGTATCCAGTAGGTTTTAATATAAAGTGTTTTCAGCCTTAGCCAGTTTGGCAGTGGATATAACGCCTGCCCTCAGACTAAAGGGTTGAGGTTCCATTCCAGTCAAGGGCCCTAGGTTGCAGGTTGATCCTCAGCAAGGGCCCTGTGGGAGGCAACTAGTCGATGTGAGTGTGTCTCTCTCACATTGATGTTCTCTGTCTCTCCTCCTCCCTTCCATTCTCTCTAAAAATATCCTTAGTTGAAGCTTAACAAAACAAAACAAAACAAATAAAATAAAATAAAATAAAGTGTTTTCCTATTCTCTATTGGGTACTTAATCTGTGATTTTAATTTAGACTTCCTCTTTGAAACAGGAATAATGTGGAAGAGGTTTCTTAATTTTCTAATAATTACAGGATTAAAAATATTTTTAATATTGATTTTTGTATTTGAAAGTACAAAAAACATACTTTGGGAAATTTAGCAAAGTTTTCTCTTATGCCAAGTACATAGGTAATTTGTGTATTACATAAATATAAGAAAAGAAAAAATCTATAGTTTATTGTATTTTTCAAACCTCTGTGTCTGTTCTTTAATAATATACTTGAACTGTCAAGTTCTGAAAGAATATTAAAAACATTCCACAATAAAAATCTTTTCATCAATATCTGCTTATGTTTCTGGGATTTTGCTATATTGTTTACCTCTTAATGTTTATGACTTATACACAACTTGTTCATTGATTAACTTTTTCTTATTACATTTTTCCTCTTTCACCTTGTTAATGCTTTTGTCCTTGAGTTACATTTTAGTTTGTATTAATGCTGACTTTATTTTTTTCCTTTTGTATTTGCTTAGTATATGTTTGCCTTAATTTCCAATCTTGCTTTGTAACTTTGTCTCTGTGTATTCCTAGAAATAACTGATGTCTGGGTTTTATATTATAACTAATATCAGAGTCTATGTCTTTCAAGTCATGCAATCTATATATATAAAACCCTAATATGCAAATAGACTGCATGGCTAAACAACTGAACAACCGAACAACCAGTCGCTATGACATGTGCTGACCGTTAAGGGGCACGCATGGAACATGGCAGAGCACAGAACATGCAGGGGATGGTGGAGCAGGTGAGCAGGGGCACCAGACTAAGATGGAACACTAGTCGTTGTCATCAGGGTGAACCTCTGGTGGTTACTGAAAATTCTTTGCTCCTGTGCGCCACGGTCCCGCCCAGTGCTTGCACCTGCTGCTGGCACCGGCCCCACTTGCATCCACTGCTGGTGCCAGAGCCGCCACTTGCACCCACTACCGGTGCCCAGTGCTGGCCCCGGCCCCAATTGCTTGGTGCTATCAGCAGGTGCAAGCGGCGGCTGCTGGCCCTGATCACCCCTCAGGGCTTCTCCATCTCCCCCTGCTCCTGAGGGGCGATTGGGGCCAGCAGCCGCTGCTTGCACCCACTGCTGGTGCGGGCCCCAATCACTCTGCGCCATCAGTGGGTATGAGCGGGGCCAGTGCCTCAGTGCGTGGGAGTGGTGCTGGTGGGAGTGGGGCTGCCGGCAGACAGGGGACAGGGGATGGGTGGCTGCAGGGGGAGGGGACAGGCAGGGGCACGAAGGATGGGTCTGCAGCCCACAGTTCCTTTCAAGGTGCACAAATTCGTGCACTGGGCCCCTAGTAAAAGAATAAGTGTTTGAACCTGTTCTATTTTGTTTAAAAATGCTTTCACGAATGAGTAGAAAAATAACATTACTTTTAACTGAAGATGACAATAATTTGTAATAAATAAATACACCACAATGGATCATATACAATTGATCCTTGAACAATGTGGGGGTTTAGGGGCACCAACTGCCCACAAAGGTGAAAATTTGCATAGAACTTAAGGCAGTTCACTGCATATGTGGACTCTCAACCACCAGCTGACTCTTGACTATGTTGAACTGTGAGGATCAATTGAAAAAATCCACATATAAGTTGGCCTACAAAGTCCAAACTCACATTGCTCAAGAGTCAACTGTGTGGTTGACTGTTAATTACACAGTAAACCCTCAGTTTTTCAAATGGGACTACATCAAAATAAAAAGCTTCTGCACAGCAAAAGAAACCATCAACAAAACAATGAGAAAACCCACTGTGTGTGAAAACATATTTGCCAATGACATATCTGATAAAGGCCTAATCTCCAAAATTTATAGGGAACTCATACAACTTAACAAAAGGAAGATAAACAATCCAATCAAAAAATGGGCAAAGGACCTAAATAGACACCTTTCAAAAGAGGACATTCAGAAAGCCAAGAGACATATGAAAACATGCTCAAAGTCACTAATCATCTGAGAGATGCAAATCAAAACAACAATGAGGTACCATCTCACACCTGTCAGACTGGCTATCATCAACAAATCAACAAACGACAAGTGCTGGAGAGGATGTGGAGAAAAAGGAACACTTGTGCACTGCTGGTGGGAATGCAGACTGGTGCAGCCACTATGGAAGACAGTATGGAGTTTCCTCAAAAAACTGAAAATGGAACTCCCATTTGACCCTGTGATCCCACTTCTAGGAATATATCCCAAGAAACCAGAAACACCAATCAGAAAGGATATATGCACCCCTATGTTCATAGCAGCACAATTCACCATAGCTAAGATCTGGAAACAGCCTAAGTGCCCATCAGTAGATGAATGGATTAGAAAACTGTGGTACATCTACATGATGGAATACTATGCTGCTCTAAAAAGGAAGGAACTCTTACCATTTGCAACGGCATGGATGGAACTGGAGAGCATTATGCTAAGTGAAATAAGCCAGTCAATGAAGGAAAAATACCACATGATCTCACTCATTCATGGATAATAGAGACCATTGTAAACTTTTGAACAATAATAGATACAGAGGCAGAGCTGCCTCAAACAGATTGTCAAACTGCAGCGGGAAGGCCGGGGAGGGTGGGGGTGCAGGAGGTAGGGGGGTAAGAGATCAAGCAAAGGACTTGTATGCATGCATATAAGCATAACCAATGGACATAAGACACCGGGGGATAGGGGAGGCTAGGGGACTGTCTAGGGCGGGGGGAAAAAATGGACACATATGTAATACCCTTTGTAATACTTTAAGCAATAAAAAAAATAAATAAAATAAAAAAATAAAATAAAAAAAAAACCTTGATTTAACAGACTTTGGACTTCAGACTTAATGGACAAAATTATTGGTCTGTGTGTCATATGTGAAAATTAATGCCCTGTTAATTTTAAAATGCTTTTAACCAACATTTGCTTATAATTAAATTAACAGGTTACTTTTTTGTTATTAATTCACTTATTTTTAATAAATTTTAGCAAATAGGTCATATGTTGGAAAAAACACTGTAGTCATTTCACCGACATAAGTAAATATTACATATCTATAACTATAGTCTACATCAGTGGTTCTCAACCTTGGCTGCACATTAGAATCACCTGAGAATCTTTTTAAAATCCTGATTTTTGGGCCTCATCCTCTGGAAATTCTGTTTCTTTGTTCCTAACGTTGTGGCTCCACCCCATAACAAAGAAACAGAATTTCCAGAGGATGAGACCCAGAAATCAGGATTTAAAAAAGATTCCCAGGTGATTCTAATGTGCAGCCAAGGTTGAGACCCACTGGTCTACATATTTAAATCCAAGAGTCACCACTTGTAAAAATGTTCAGCAAATGATTAGCACGTGATCACACCACAGCACCCATGGTAATTGGTTCTGTTGTTGCATGGTGTGACTTTCCACAGCAGTTTTAATGCACGCCAGCTGATGTTCCCACGTGTGCTAAGCCATGCCTCAGCTTTGTTTGTGTGCTTTAGTTTACACATGGTGACTTGAGAATGCACATATTTGCTAGATCTATTCAGTATAAATTTAAAATTACAGATACACATAGAAAACTTTGTGAAATTAAACTCTTCATACATACTTAATTTTAATTACACAAACTTGTCTGCATAAGTAAAAGCAGGTAAGTTAACGTCAATTTTTTTAACATACGCATTTGGAAAACCTACTTTACTATATAACATACTTTCAGCATTAACAGACACGCATTCGCCCGAATTAGTCCATTATGTTGAGGTGTGACTGTACGCTGAAAGTCTCTCTGTACAGGAGGTGCATGAATCAGAGCAATGCTTCTCAGCCTTGGCTACACATGAGAAGGGCTTGGAGAGATTCTAAATCCTGATGCCCAAACCACTTCCTAGACCAATGAGATGAGAAATTCTGGGGCTGGAAACCAGCAGCAGTCTGTCCTGAAGTTCCCCAGGTAATTTCAGTGTGCAGAGGGAAAGACCCACTGACCTACAGGAATGACCTAATTGGCAAATTGTACCTGCTAGGGTTAAGCTAATAGTTCAGTCAAGGTCTAAGAGGGAAATAGCACCCATCCACCCCACTTGTTTCACATGATGGGGCTTAACTGCAGGGGCTACTTCTGAGGGTGAGGTTTGCAGAAACAGCAATGGAAGAAAGCTGGCACCGTCTGTAAGCCTGAATGAACACTGTGACTGAAGTTCAGAGTGGAGGAGCTGCTGTCCCCTGAGAGCTGTGGTAACGAAGGAAGTAGGCACAGCAAGAGAGACATGAAATAGGGAGAGAGGGGGAAGAAATACTCCACTCTCACTTTCTCCTTCCCTCTGATATAATATGACCTGCAATGGCTCCCATTAACCAAGCCCAACAGATGCCCACCAGAAAGTATTACAGGAGATGCAGCCCAAAGAGTCAGTCTCCAACAGCACGGAGCTGTCTATAGAAGGTGTTAAAAGGGATTTGTAGGTAAAAAAAAAAAATAACCAACAAAAGATCCAGACTTTCTGAACCAAAACCAATAGTGTGCCAAATAATGAATACAATTTCTAAATGTAATTTTATAAAACACTTTACTAAACATAAAATTACTTATGGATTTAAAGAATCATCCTAATGAAAAGTAATATTTTATGAAATTGGGATTGCTCTAGAAAATCCAAGGTGTAGGATTATGACAAATTAAGCTTTATTCTTCATTCAACATTCATTTAAAAATACTTTTTAAAGGTCTTTTGTGTCAGACACTGTGCTGTATTAGATACAGAAATCAAAGACACGGGATCTATTCTTAAAGATTGGAGATACTAGTGGAAAGTAAAGACAAGTTAGCAAATGTAATCTTTTATCAGCCCAAAGCAGTATGCCTTACTTTGGGGTACTTCTTTACTGCTAACTCCAAGCACATGTTTCTGATGTCAGCTGAAACCTCACTATGCCCTGCCCAAGCTGGTATGTCTCTTCTCTGGCCACAGTCAGGGTTCAATCCCAGAATTTCCCCAGGGGAGATGTGGTAGAGCTCTCTTTCCTTTGTGGCCATGAGGCTAGAAGAAGACACATCCAGAGGTGCCTGTAGTCTTTCTTCCAGCTTCCTGGGGACAACCAATCCAAGAGAATGGCGACATGAGAGAGGCCCCATGAAAGAGAGGATCCTGATGAGACTGGAGTGTGTCCCTGAGGCCAGCTCCACCCCTGCCACATGAAACAATTCATTTCTCCATTTGATTAAAACTGGATTGAGCTGAATTTCTTCCACTTGGAATCAATAGCATTCTAATACAGAAAAATAACGTCAACAAGCTCTGAAGAGCAATATAATAGAGTCATACATAGGTTGCTAGGGAATTTCTGAGTGGCTTGCCTAACCCAGCCTGAAGGGTCAGGCAAGGTTGCTGGAACAGTGTAGTGTCCTGATCTTTACTAGAGGTAATGGCACTATAATTATGCTATTTTCAAAAGCAAGAGTTTCAAATTCAAATGCCTAAGGGACCTGGCAGGTAACCTAAATGAGGGAAGTGGGCCAGGTGGGAGACCATAGGGTGTGGTGAGGCCTATGGTGAACTGAAGAGTGTCTGCCATATCTAAAAGGGGCTGCTGAAGCTCTCTCTAGTCAACAGTTGCCCTATCAGACAGTAAGTTAAGTAGAATTTTAGGAAAATCCAGAAATGCTTTTGTTTAATTTATATACAATAAAACTCACTCTTTTGGTGTACAGAGCTATAACTTTTGACAAATGCCTGAAGTACTATATTCAACAGCATAATCATGTTACAGAAAAGTAACACCCCTAGTTTTCATCCTTTTGATTTTTCTAGAATGTCCTATAAAGGGAATCATACAATATGTAACCTTATGTGTGTCTGGCTTCTCTCATTTAGCAAAATGAATTTTAGATGATTTTTGATGTTGTGTAATCTATAGTAATTTGTTCCTTTTTATTGCTAAGCATGGATGTGCCACAGTTTATTCACTGGTTGAAGGACTTTCTTTACCTGCACTAGCCTCATTTCTAGGCTATGGGAATTCAGCAGGAAAGAAGAGAAATTTCTGTAGTGAAACTTATGTTCCAAAGGAAGAAACTGATAACTAATAAACAAATGTATGCTATAATGACAGTTATAAGAATACAAAGAAAAATGTACATATACTACAAATATATATTTAATATATAATACTAGAGGCCTGGTGCACAAATTCATGCACAGGTGGGTCCCTCGGCCTGGCCAGAAATCGGGGCCTATGGGGGGGGAGGGGCGACTGGCCAGCCAGGCGGCGGGGCTGCAGGAGGTAGGCCTGCCAGAGGGAGGGGCCACAGGAGGTTGGCTGTGGGAGTGGATTGACCACCAGGGGGAAGCTCCTGCATTGAGCATATGCCCCCTGGTGGTCAGTGTGTGTCATAGCAACTGGTCAACCAGTCATTCCGGTCGTTTGGTCGTAACAGTTGTAATGGTCACTTAGGCTTTTATATATATAGATACTATGTAAATATACAATCCAATATTGAATTAAGGAGTATGAAGGGAAATACAGAAACTAAGGATAGTGAAGTGTATTGGGTCACTCTTTTAGGCAGGGTGGGCAAGGAGATAGAAGATAGCATCAAGCTAATTCATGACCGAAGTGAGGGAACAGGGAAGAATCTTGTGGGTACCAGGAGGAAGAGCCTTCCAGATAGAGTAGACAAGGGCAGAAGGCCTGTATGCTCCAAAACAAAGTCACTGTGTTGCCAGAGAAATGAGGGCAAGAGAGGAGAAGGTAAGGATGGGCGGGTAGAAGGACAGGTCACAAGAACTTCTGAAGCCATAGTTTTACTTTGAATAAGATGAGAAGCATGGCTGGGTTTTGAGTAGAGGATTGACATTATCTAACTTCTGTTTTTTAAAAGATCACTTGACATAGAATGTATTGTAGGGGCGGGGGCGGTGAAATTAAAATAGGAAGACTAATTGGGACACTATTGCCCTAGTCCTGGTGAGAGCTGAGGGATATACTGTATTTTCTTTTCTTTTTTTTCTGTATTTTCTTTTCCATCATCAACACTGATGGCCGTGATGTTGGAAAGATACAGGAAAATAGGCAGTTACTGCAGCATGCCAAACACCTGCAAAACCCTGGTGGCATGGGGCAATGAGCATTTCTTATCCATGCCTCTGCAGCTTGGCTTAAGGGGCTCATCTAGGTTGGGTGTGTTGCTCTTGGTCAACTGGATTTGATGAGAGTGACTCTGCTCCACATTCTGGGTCCCATCTGAAGGGCAGCAGCTACCCAAGGGAAGTTTTTCTCACAGTAATGACAAAAGTACCTGAGATCCAGTGGGAACATGTGAAGCCTGTCAAGGCCTAGGCTCAGAACTGGCATGCTGCCACTTTGGCTAGTTAGTCAAAGCGCAATATCAAGCCCAAAGTCAAGGGCAGCACATCGTCAAGGTTAGCACATCATGCCTTGTATGGGAGGATCTACAGAGTAATAGGGCAAGGAGTATGGATTCGGGGAGGAGTAATAATTGGGGCAATACTTCAATATGCTTGAGTGTACACTACCCATCAAAGAAAACAGAAGAGAAAGCTTAGGCTCATCTTGAACTGATCAAGTCCAGGGTGAACCTACATCTCCCTTTGTTCCTGTCTGCTTCTCACTGATTCAAAGTACACTTGATGGTCCCTTTAGAAGGGACTCCCCAGTATAAGTTCCATCCTTTCCTGATCCATCCCATTTGTTATCTGTTCAGTTATGCCCAGACCACTTCCCAGGCTGGTGCCCTGAATATGTATTTCTCTAGTGTGGTTGTTAGGAGAAACATTTCATTTCCCATCTGCTGACAGTTTGCTGTCTCTCTAAAATTTAGGGGGGTGGGGAGAAGAAAGAGAAAGAGAGACTTGTAAAGGATAGTGAGTAATTTATTCAGATCTATAAACAAATCAGGCTATCATCTTCTAGACAGAATCAATAATATAATTTTAAGCCCACACACATTTGCAAATGCTAACACTCCAGCACAGTTGGGTTGCCATGGGCAACCAGGGCGTGCAGCTTGTGATCTGAAACCAGCCTGGTGAGCAAGTTCTGCAGACAGACTCCAAGGAGCAGAGGATGCTAGTGTTGGCTCTGATCTGGCTGCCACATGAATGCACCCTTGCAGTGATGGTTTGGATTAGTTTTGGTATGCACTGTTGAGCTTTTTAAAACCCCTATTTGCACAAGACTTCTATGATATTCCTTCTGTGTTTATGTCTAAGCAGGCTGGGGGCTGGAGTGGGGAGGCAAGGGAAGGAGCTATGTGGAATAGAGCAGGTGACAAGAAACTCCACTCATAGCTGCTGGTGGCCAGAGCAAAGAAGGGTGTTGCTCAGGTCAGAGATGAGGGTCAGACTGGTTGGTAAACAGGAAAAGTGGGCTCAATGGGTCTTCACCCAAAGAGGGCTTGATAAGATATTGGGAGCTGATGGTTGTTTGCTGAGAAAACAAGAGGAAGAAACAGGAAGTTGTTCAGGGTAGGAGAAGGTTGTCTGAGCAAATACAAACACTGGGACTGGGGTAAGGACAGGCAGGTCCCACTAAAATGGCTGGGGGAAGAGGGGTGGTGGGGATGGAGCACAGGAAGGGCCCATGATGATTCCATTTAAATATGTCAATACAAACCTAAATTCACTGTCAAAGGAGCCTGTCTCAGCTCTGGCTGCCATCACAAAATGCTATGGACTGAATCAGGCTTAAACAACAAACATTATTTCTCATAGTTCTGGAGGCTGGAAGCCCAAGCATCAAGGTGCCAGCATGAGGGGTTCTTGCTGAGGGCTCCCTTCCTGGTTAATAGCCAGACAACTTTCCTTGTATCCTCACATTATGGAAAGAGAGATAATTTCTCTCTTGTCTCTTCTTATAGGGACACTAATCCCATTCACAAAGGCTCCAACCTCATGACCCAATCACCTCCCAAAGGTCCCATCTCCAAATAGCATCACATTGGGAATTAGGGATTCCACATATAAATTGGAGGTGGAGACACAAACTATGAATTATGGGATGTTCCTGGTGAGAGAGCTGTGATAGTCCCAAGAAAAATGAAAACATTTAGTGAGGAATGAGGTGATGTTTGATGACACTATAATGTATCCTGTCTGCCCTTGCTGGTCCCAGTCCTGATCAGACACAGAAAAGGGCAAGCTGGTAGAGAGACCCAGGTGACATGCCACTCCTGGCACTGAGCAGCACATGCCTGGACTTGTGACTGAGGCTTCTACCTCAATTTACACACCTGCTGCACTACCTGGGGTGTGAGCAGTGTGAGCACTGTGAGCAGAGGTCTCAGGTGAGATTAGACTGTGTGTTCCTAGTTGGGAAGGAGACCTGGATCAAGCGGGTTTGTGTGGGTTGGGGTTGGACCTGTCAGGAAAGGTTTTTGTTTGTTTTATTTTTTGTTTTTTGTAAGAACATTTAAGTTCTACTCTCTTACAAATTTCAATTATTTGGCACAATGTCATCAACTACAGTCACATGTCACACCTTAGATCCTCAGGCCTTATTCACCTCACAACGGAAACTTTGTACCCTTTTATCACCTCTCCCAATTCCACACCCACCCCTGGCAACCACCACTCTACTTTCTGTTCCTATGAGTTTCATTTATTTATTTATTTATTTATTTATTTATGTAATTTTTTTACTTAAAAAAAAAAATCTGTATTGTTCAGATTATTACAGATGTTCCTCTTTTCTCCCCCCATAGCTCTCCTCCATCTGGTTCCCACTCCAGGCCTTGCCCACCCCACTCACCTCGTTCATAAGTATAAGTTCTTTGTCCAGTCTCTTCCTGCACCCCCCACAACCCCTTCCCCCTGAGAATTGTTAGTCTGCTTCCTTTCCATGCCCCTGATTGTATTACATTCACCAGTTTGTTCTGTTTATCAGGTTTTTTGTTCATTGGATTTTTAGGTTCGCTTGTTGTTGTTTTTTTGGTTGTTTTTTTAAATTAAATCTTTATTGTTCAGATTATTACAGTTGTTCCTCCTTTTCCCCCCATAGCTCCCCTCCACCCGGTTCCCACTCCCCCCGCCCTCCCCCATCCCCCCACTGTCCTCATCCATAGGTGTATGATTTTTGTCCAGTCTCTTCCCGCACCCCCCACACCCCTTTCCCCCCAAGAATTGTCAGTACACTCCCTTTCTATGCCCCTGATTCTATTATAATCACCAGTTTATTCTGTTCATCAGATTATTTATTCACTTGATTTTTAGATTCACTTGTTGATAGATGTGTATTTGTTGTTCATAATTTTTATCTTTACCTTTTTCTTCTTCTTCCTCTTCTTCAAGGATACCTTTCAGCATTTCATGTAATACTGGTTTGGTGGTGATGAACTCCTTTAGCTTTTCCTTATCTGTGAAGCTCTTTATCTGACCTTCAATTCTGAATGATAGCTTTGCTGGATAAAGTAATCTTGGTTGTAGGTTCTTGCTGTTCATCACTTTGAATATTTCTTGCCACTCCCTTCTGGCCTGCAAAGTTTCTGTTGAGAAATCAGCTGACAGTCGTATGGGTACTCCCTTGTAGGTAACTGACTGTCTTTCTCTTGCTGCTTTTAAGATTCTCTGTCTTTTGCCCTTGGCATTTTAATTATGATGTGTCTTGGTGTGGTCCTCTTTGGATTCCTTTTGTTTGGGGTTCTCTGCGCTTCCTGGACTTGTAAGTCTATTTCTTTCACCAGGTAGGGGAAGTTTTCTTTCATTATTTCTTTAAATAGGTTTTCAATATCTTGCTCTCATCTTCTGACACCCCTATAATTCTGATGTTGGTATGCTTGAAGCTGTCCCAGAGGCTCCTTACACTATCCTCGCATTTTTGGATTCTTTTTTCATTTTGTTTTTCCAGTTGGGTGTTTTTTGCTTCTTTGTATTTCAAATCTTTGACTGGATTCTTGCGATCCTCTAGTCTACTGTTGGAACTCTGCATAATATCCTTTATTTCAGTCAGTGTATGCTTAATTTCTAGTTGGTCCTTTTTCATAACCTCGAGGGTCTCACTAGATTTCTTGAGGGTCTCACTACATTTATCAGCATTCTCACCAGACTTTTTGAGGGTCTTACTAAATTTATCGGCAGTTTCTAGGAAGTTTTTGAAAAACCGTAAAAGTGTGGTTTTGAACTCTATATCCAGTCATTTTCTTTCCTCCATTTCTGTCATTTGTAACCTGTTTCTTTGTCTCCACATTTTGGCTGCTTCCCTGTGTTGGTAGAGTGGCTTTCTGTGCTAGGTGTCCTATAGGGCCCAGTGGCTCAGCCTCCCTAATTACCTGAAGTGGACATCTTGGTGCACCCCTTTGTTGGCTTTGTGCACAGTCTTGTTGTAGTTAAGCCTTGATTGTTGTAGGTATCACTGGGAGGAATTGACCTCCAGGCCAATGGGCTGTGAGAGTCAGCTGTGTCTACGGTGGGAGAACTTCTGTGCTGAAGACACCCTTATGAGGCAAGACTTGCTTCAGTGGGGCTTTGGTGCTCACTGAGTCTGCCCCCTGAGTGTGTCCCTTATGGATCTGAGGAGTTGTAATCTGGCTCTTAGATCTAAGAAGGTGCTAATTTAGCCTCTTCCTGAGGCTACCCAGCAGGAGCTACAAACAGATCTGCAGATTCCCCTTCCTTGTTTGGGGTTTGGAGGTGCCCAAATGAGGCCCAGCTGTGAAGCAGTGCAAGCTGCTGTGGGGCCTTGGGCCTTCTCTTGGAAATTCTGGGTCTGTCTGGCCCAGCTGCAGTTTGTTAGGTAATTTTCAGAGTGCAGAGGGCCAGGGCATTCATATGCAAAAGCCTCTTCCACAGCTTGGGTGGGGCGGGGTTTCAGGGAGTCAACAGGGTGGAGCAGGCAACTATGGCCGATCCTCAGCCCTGCCCTAAGGGGCCCCACGTCTCAGTGTCCTGGTAATCGCTGCAAGCACCTTTGAGAGAAAGCCGCCCTCGAGTTCTGAGTTCTGCCCGCTGCCAGACAGTTCAGTTTCTCCCTGTATGAGTCTGGGTCCCCAGAGACTCACCCAGAACTGGAGTTCAGAGCAGTCGGGGGCTTGTGACTCCCTCCCGATTCTAAAAGACAGTCACACCCTCAGTTGCCAGCCCTTGCCGCATGCGCCTCCGTACCTCTGCACTTCTGCACCTCCTCTGAGTCTCAGTGTGCTTTTCTCTTTCCTTCTAGTTGTAGAATTTCCACTTAGCCAGCCTTCCTGTGGTTCTGAATGATGTCTGTTTTGTCTTTTAGTTGTATTTTTGAATTTGTTGTGGGAGGCAACAATTTCCAGTGTTTACCTATGCTGCCATCTTGGTTTCCTCAGTTTGATTTATTTTTATTTTTAGATTCCACATATATGTGACACATATAGTATTTGTCTTTCTCTGTCTGACTTATTTCCCTGAGTGTAATGCCCTCCAGGTTCATTCATGTTGTTACAAATGGCAGGATTTCCTTCCTTTTTAAGGCTGAATAATAGTCTATTTTACATTTACCACATTTTCTTTATCCATTCATCCATCAGTAGATACAGGTTACTTGACTATTGTGAATACTGCTGTTAATGGGGAAGGGGTGATTCAGCTATCTCTGTAGGATAATAATCTTGTTTCCCTTGCATCTATACCAAGAAGTGGGATTGCTGGATCATATGGTAGTTCTATTTTTAATTTCTCAAGGAACCTCCATACTGTCTTCCATAGTGGCTACACCGATCTGCATTCCCACCAGCAGTGCACAGGGTTCCCTTTTCTCCACATGCTCACCAACACTTATATCTTTTCTTTCTGATGATAGACATCCCAACAGGTGTGAGGTGAGGAGACTGAAGTGCAGCAGGGGAACCATACAAAGCCCCTAGGTGATCACCTAACAACCTCACTTTATAGAGAGGAAATTTAAGTTAAATGATATGCCCAAGGTCAGATAATCAGAGAGTGGCAGGTGTGCACTGAACATGGGGCAATGGAGAGTCCCTGGGCTCCAAGCAGAGAGTGGCATGAGAAAGAGGGCTTTAGAAAAGGAAGTCTTGGGTCAAGATTAAGAAGACCCAGAAACCATGAGGTTGGGGGTCACAAAACCAGAAGATAACAGGAGGATTGATGAGTTGGTGACTGAGCAGATAAAGGGGGTGGAGGGTGAGGAGGAGGAGGAGGAAAATAATGACTAAGTTTCTGAGTTTGGGAAGCTGGTCAAATGGTGGTTCCATTTCCATTTCCAGGAAAGTGGGGAGTAGAAAGAATAAAAAGGGCCTAGAGGGCCTGAGGCTGGGCTGTTGGTTAGGGCTGATGGAAGTGGGGCTGGGGGGGCTTTTGGCATGCTGCGGTCCAGAAGCCAGCAAAACAACCATGAGGACAGATCCTGCAGCCACTTAAGGCTGCCCTGGATCTTTAGGAACAGAGAGATCCCCCATATCCACCTCCCAAACTGCATGTGAGGGTGAGAACCACAGTTTGCTTCTTGCTTTAGGCTCCCTGGTTCTCAAATCCTCTGGTTTTATGTTTCCCCAAGCCGACCCCCTGCTCTGATCCTTTTAAATAAACCTGTGTGCACAGTCTCCTCTGAATTACTAACCTTGGCTATCACTCCCTGTGCAGGTAGTTTTCAATGACACCAGTATTTCTGATAACAAGACACTCTCTACAAAAGCCTTCCGTGAGTAGTGTTACTCTACAGTTTCCTGTTTTTATAATGTCTTGTGGAGGAATCTCTTCATTTTCTTAAGGATCAAATCCTACCTCCTAAGTATGACATACACATTTCTTCAAGATCTGACCTTATGTCTCCTAGGCCGGCACCAAGATTCCCCTTCTGCTTACCTGCTAGCAACTCCACAATGATTCCCAACATCCAGCTCATTTCTGCCTCCTCATTGTTTTCCATGCTCTGCCTTTTCCTGGAAGGCACTGCCCATCTTATCTGCCTAGAAAACTAATATTCTTTCCAATGGCGTCTCCCTTGGGAAATGCCACCGCTTCCCATCCTCTCCAGCCAGAGTTAAGTGCTTCCTCTCGGTGTTGTTACAGGGCTCTAATGAACACCTTTCAACGTGGCGCTTTTCAGTGTTAACAGTATTGGTTCATGTGTCTGTCCTCTGCTTTGTTTTTATAGTCCCAGCATCTAGCCCGATGTCTGGTATCAGACATGCTCTTAATAAATGCAGATCAAAGAAAGAAAATGAAGAAATCGTTTTTGCAATGCTCTGCCACTATGCACACCCCCATTCTGAAGGGTCACTGCTTCCAGAACACTGAGTCTGACTCAGGAGAAAACCATCCTCCTCAGACTAGTTGCAGAGTTGTGGGTACTGATTCTGCTAAAATGGATAGAAAGTAGTGTTTAGAACTGTCAACTGATGGTCATTGGTGCCAATTTAACACTAACAGGTATTCCCAATTTGAGGAGTGGTGTAGAAGGAAACCTAATTTAGCGCAAACAGCTCAACTGTGATTCAGCGTAGCTGTGAAAAGGGCAAGGCCATGGCGCAGCTCAGTGGTGCTGCAGCTGGGCTGTGAAAACAGGCAGTGACGCTGCCCTGAGGGCAAGTGGTGCTGCTCACTCTGGTGAAGTATCTTCATGTTTCAGCTCAGCCAGGGAGTCCCAGTCTTCTATTTTTTGGCCGAGAGGGCAAGTTTGCTATCTGAGCCAGAGGGTGGGCGGCTTATACAGACAAGAGTCCTCATCCCTGGTTCCTGATTGGTCCGTCCTCATGCAAATGAGAATGCCAAATACTTGCGGTTTGGTCCAAAAAGCACTGTACTGATTGGTCAAAATGGAGCTACTCTGATTGGTCGGAGCTGCTCAGCTCTGATTGGATGGTGAAAGTCTCAGTCCTATTGGTTGAAATCGGACTCCAGGAACTCCTTTATGAGGGCTGGCTCAAATGGCAGAATCACAGCGCAGGCATGCAGTTCAGTGCCACTCAATGCAGGGGCAAGCAGTTTGGTGCAGAGGCTTCTCTGTGAAGTGCATTTTGCATGAGAGGCCCCTGTGAAGAAATGTCTGCTAGGTTCTGCTTTTTTTATGTGAGCCTAGTTAGCCACCAGGAGCCCTTCTTAGTAGGTGCAGTGTGCCCCCCACCCAGCCCCTCCTCTCCTCGGCATTCACAGAAACCAAATAGAACCTAGAGATTTCTTAGCCCACACTCTCATTTTAGGGACAAAGGCACACACGTGACTGGATAATGGGAAAGCCACTGGATATAAAATTGACTTAAAGTCATTGGTCTTTCCCACACAAACTTTCTTGTTGCAAATGGGTGGGCCAATTCTTGTGTTTAAAAAGATTTATTTTTTTTTGTTACAAAATACGTGTTCATTATAGAATAGTATACATTTATTGTATAAATTCATTGTAAAAAATATAGAATAGAGAGAACAAAAAATAAAATAAAATAGAAGCCATGTGTGGAGCCTCCATCAGTGACAAGTTGTTCTTTCAACCTAGTTTTTTGGGGTCACAAGAAACAGAAGTCTCGCGGTAGCATAAGCAAGGAGCTTTGTGGTAGGGACCTATGTGTAATCTCATGGAAATCCCAGGACGGGAGCTATCTGTGACCTGGACCTTACTGAGCTGGAGCCAGAATGGCTGTGGTTGCAAAGGATAGTTGAGATCCAAGGAACAACAGGTCAAAACATCTATTCTGAGGTCCCACTGTTCACATAATTCAGCTCATTCTATGCTTCTTTCTGTCCTATTGCCATTCCCTGAACACTTTTCAAAAATCCTAGTTTAAACACTTAGAGAGAGACTGGGCCTGGTCCAACTCATCAATAGTTCTAGGGTTGATGGATCTCTCATACTTCACCCAACCAGCCGTGGGCAGGAGGGCCAGGGCACTTGATCAGCCTCTAGAGTATAGGGCCAGGCCAGGCTGGCCTTAATGATAATAATACCAGTAACAAGACTAATAATAGCTAACATGCATGGAGCACCTACTGTGTATCTTGCACTTCTCTGAAGACTTGATATGCACTGTAATATAGGGTATACACCAGCTATCCTCCCCTCCCTTCACATTACCCCAGAAAAACCTGGTTTGACTGTTGTGTAGGGACTTCCATTATTAGAGGGGCCTTTCCTCCAGGATAACTCTGTGGTCTTTTGGTGACCTGAAGTTTAGGGCACCAAGAGTAAGAGACTCTTTAAAGAGTTTCATAGTCTCTGTAGACATGCAGCATCTAGGATGCCCTAAAAAGGGGGCGCTCTTAATCACCCAATGATCCATGACACCTGTGGAGGCCCCAAGGTCTGCCTTATAGCCTATAGCAGAGCTTGAGTGGGATAGCTGCTCTATTTTTGTTTCTTTCCCAGGGCCCAAATTATGGGCCCAATAAAATTAAATGAGATTACAAACTTCTTTTGCCTTATTTGGTAACCAAAGTTTCTCTCTAATCTCTATATTTTAAAAAATCCAATAAGCAAGAACTTTAAACCAAGGAAGATTAGCCAGGGATTATGAAGTGGTACTCTGAGCACAGATAAAAAGAGCACATACTTAAGAAAAAAAAGCCTAAAATCTATGCTGCCTCTGTTTCTTTAAGATGGAAACACTCACATGGAAAACCAAGCAATGTCAGACACCTTTAGGAGATTTTCCTGAGCAGCCCCCATAACACTATTATAAAATTAATAGCAATGAGGATTATTGCTTAAACAACTTGTCATTTATATCTAATTACCATGTAATACAATAAAAATCATCATGACAGATTTGCTTTGTTGCTGGCTTTAATTACAATCTTACCTTCCATGGATTTTATACTAATAGTTTACTGCTTACTTGCTATGTTGTCTATTCAGAACTGACGATATTTAAGAAACTAGTAGTTCTGGGGATATATCTGGACCTTGTTTTTTTTCTTTCTCATTCTTTTATGTTGAAAGTATTACATATGTCTCCCTTTTCTCCCATTGACCTCTCCCAGCACGCCCCCACCCCCTAGCAAAGGCCCTCACCCCCCTATTGTCTGTGTCCATTGGTTATGCTTATATGTATGCATACGAGTCCTTTGGTTGATCTCGTATCCCCACCCCCACCACACCCCCCGCCCCCTGCGCCCAACTCCCAACCCTCCCCTGCCTTCCCTCTGAGGTTTGACAGTCTGTTCGTTGCTTCTATGTCTCTGGATCTACTTTTTTTCATCAGTTTATATTGTTCATTATATTCCACATATGAGTGAGATCATTATCTTTCTCCAACTGGCTTATTTCACTTAGCATAATGCTCTCCAGGTCCATCCATGCTGTTGCAAATGGTAAGAGTTCTTTCTTTTTTTACAGCAATGTAGTATTCCATTACTTAGATATAACACAGTTTTTTAATCCACTCATCTGCTGATGGGCACTTAGGCTGTTTCCAAATCTTAGCTATTGTAAATTATGCTGCTATGAACATAGGGGCACATATATCCTTTCTGATTGGTGTTTCTGATTTCTTGGGATATATTTCTAGAAGTGAGATTACTGTGTCAAATGGCAGTTCCATTTTTAATTTTTGGAGAAAACTCCATACTGTTTTCCACAATGGTTGCACCAGTCTGCATTCCCACCAGCAGTGTAGGAGGGTTCATTTTTCTCTATATCCTCACCAGCACTTGTAGTTTGTTGATTTCTTGATGATAGCCATTCTGACAGGTGTGAGATGGTACCTTATTGGTGTTTTGATTTGCATCTCTCGGATGATTAGTGCCTTTGAGCATGTTTTCATATGTCTCTCTGCCTTCTGTAAGTATGTAGGTCCTTTACCCATTTTTTGATTGGCTTGTTTATCTTCCTTATATTAAGTTGTATGAGTTCTCTATAAATTTTAGAGATTAAACCCCTATTGGATATAACATTGGCAAATATGTTCTCCCATGCATGGGGCTTTCTTGTTATTTTGTTGATGGTTTATTTTGCTGTGCAGAAACTTTTTATTATGATGTAGTCCCATTTGTTTATTTTCTCCTTAGTTTTCATTGTCCTAGGAGATGTATCTGCAAACATATTGCTATGAGAGATGTCTGAGATTTTGCTGCCTATAGATTCTTCTAAGATTTTTTATGGTTTCCCGTATTATGTCTAAGTCTTTTATCCATTTTGAGTGTATTTTTGTGTATGGTGTAAGTTGGTGGTCTAGTTTCTTTTTTTGCATGTACCTGTCTAATTTTCTCAATACCATTTATTGACGAGACTGTCTTGATTCCATTGTATACTCTTACCTTCTTTGTCAAATATTAATTGAGTGTAATGGCTTTGGTTGATTTCTGGGGTCTCTGTTCTGTTCCATTGATCTACATGCCTGTTCTAGGCTTAAGCAGAGTGGAAAGGCTCAGCTCATTGTCTTCCATCTTGGTCAATTCAAGCAGAGAGTCTGCCTCCAAATCCCAAAGTCCTTTCTTACTTTTGGTACCACCCCCTGAGAAGGTGGCTGCTTAGGCTGCTCTAAAGGGAATTGTAAGTGGGTCTGTAGCAACGGGCATGGGGTGCAGTGGGACCCAGTCTCCCTAAAAATACCGCTAACAGAAGTTTGTATCGGGGTGGCATCTGGGCAGCATCCTAGACACAGTGGCGATTTTGAGGGAGCTGCTTAGCCACTCCATCTGAGTGGAGAACCTGGCCCAGGAGATGATGATGCCACATCACCAGGAACACACCTGGCTTGGAGCCTGGGGGTGGGGAGAGAGAAGGGAAAAGGGAGGCAGGGGGGCAGTTTAGGGGAGGGGGCAGTGACAAGCCAGACTGCAGCCTGCATAGGCAATTGGTCTCTCAGGCAGGGCTTTGGGACTGGATCACAGTCCCCTGAGGCCCATGGCCAGGAGGTCAGCTACCCACTCCTCTGTGACCCAGTTTAAAAGTTGGATGTGTTGTGGCCTCCTCCCAGGTAAAGTTCCATCCTCATGTTTGATGCTCCTTAAATATCCTTTTCCCCATACACCTTCCCACAACCCAGAGCATCCCCCAAGCCCACCATGAATATCTTTCTCTCTCTTATTTCCATATTTATCAACACTTTATGTCCAACTCTTTTCCAATCTCATTCATTGCTTTCCAAGGTCACAATTGCCTCCTTGGATAAATCAGATTAATGCTAATATATTAAGTATATGAAGACATTTCAATTATTTTATTTTATTTCAATTCCATAAACCGTAGAGAAAACTCAAACTTAAACAAAATATAGCCCCCGAAGACTGTTACTAGCAGCTAGCAGGTTTTTCCTCAAAGGAAATGTTTTAGGTGTCACATGATGAGATTTTTAAAAATGTTAATAATAGTATATTTATTTTAATGTGCACTAAAAATCTAGCAAGCACCTTAAATACATGATTTCATGATTACTATTGTTTAGAATAGACTGAAGAAGGTAATATGTAAAATAAGCAAGTTTACTTAAGTAAAAATATTAAGTAAAGAGCATAGAAATGGCAAAAATCAGTGTGGGTGATAGATTCATGATTAATTTTTAGGAAATAGAAGCTTGGTGAGAGGGGAAGAGGTGTATCCCAAAGACCCACACTTCCAACAGGGAGGTAGGGAGGGGACAGTTCCTTTCAGTGGGGGTGAGGAAGGCTTCACGGAGGAACTGGCATGTGGGCCAGGCCTTCAGGATGGCTCAAAGTTTGTCCAGGGTTGTGCAAATAGAGGCTACCCCACATGGAGGAAACAGCACACGCCAAGCCATGCGAGTAATTGAAACAAAGAGGGGCTGAGGAGCAGAAATGAGATGAATGCTGGATAATTAGGGTCCTGAGGAGTTAAGAACTAGGTTTTGTTTATTTTATCACTAGGGGCCCAGTGCACGAATTTGTGCACCTTGAAAGGAACTGTGGGTTGAGGCTGTGGTGAGCACAGGAGCAGGTCTTGGCCCAACTTCTGTGCCCCTCCTGGCCCCTCCTGCTGCGGCCCCCGGTCCCCTGTCTGCTGGCAGCCCTGCTCCTGCCACCACTCCCATGCGATGACAGCGCCAGCCCTGCTCGCACCCACTGATGGTGTGGAGTGATTGGGGCCAGTGCCACCAGTGGGTGCAAGCAGTGGCTGCTGCCCCTATTGCCCCTCAGGAACAGGGAGAGGTGGAGAAGCCCTTAGGAGTGATTGGGGCCGGCAGCCACCGCTTACATCCATTGATGGCACAGAGCAATCGGGACCAGTGCCGGCAGCAGGTGTGAGCGGTGGCTCCAGTGCCAGCAGTAGGTGCGAGCAGTGGCTTCGGTGCCAGCAGTGAGTGAGAGTGGGGCCATTTCTGGCAGTGGATGAGAGAGGTGGCTGCCGGTTCCGATCACACTGCCGGAGCAGGGGGAGGTGGAGAAGCCCTGAGGGACGATTGGGGCTGGCAGCCGCTGCTCACACCCACTGATGGTGCCAAGCGATCGGGACTGGCATTGGGCGCTGGCAGGTGAGAGCGGTGGCTCTGATGCTTGTAGCGGGTGCGAGCGGGGCTGGTCCTGGTAGCAGGTGCGAGCACCCATCGAGACTGTGGTGCATGAGAGCAAAGAATTTTCAGTAACCACCAGAGGCTCACCCTGATGACAGCGACTGGCGCCCCACCTTGGTCTGGCACCCCCCCCCCCCCCCCCCCCGCTGCTCACCTGCTCCACAGCCAATGCCTGTCATGTTCTATGTGTGCCCCCTGGTGGTCAGCACACATCATAGCAACCAGTTGTTCAGTTGTTCCATTGTTTGATCTATTTGCATATTAGTGTTTTATATATATAGATAGTGATCTATGCAGATAATCTATCACAAGGGGATTCCTCAGTGCACAGGTCTTCATTCTGTGGGAGAGATCAATTAGTGGGTCAGGTGTTGATTTACTGGGATATGACTTACATCTAAAAACATGACAGACATTAGTTAATATTTCAGAATAAGCATGAGTAAAGTGTAGTGAAACTTCTGTTTTCTGTTCATTGAGTCATGATATAAAAAGGCTGCAGTCCAAAAGGTCTCGAACCAGTTGCCCCTGTGTAATAAGAATCCCAGCTATGATGCAACCTTACAATCTATTTCTAGTCACCTCTCAAGTCAGTGCATCCAGAGTTGATCATGTAGGTTCTGCTCCAACCTTGGCTTTGCCCATCAGCCCCCTTCCAGGCTTCTGGGATTAAGGAGGAAGTCTTATCATTGTCAGAGGGTGGCAGAGCTGTGTGGGGCATTTCAGGGTTAAGGGTGAGTTGTAAACTGACTCTGTCTCCTCTTCTAGCAGACAGACCTGTGTATGTTCTGATGTTAATAGCACGAGGAAAAGACATGCCCAGTTTTGCAAATACTATTTAGACTGTTTTCATCATGTTTTCCAATTTTCCATGAACCAAAACAAATCACTCAGCCATGGCCCAGGAACAAGATGGGATGGCATTGTGAGTTACTTGCCAGAGTGTGGGCCATTTTGACAATTTACCACAACACTGAGCAATAAAGTTGGAATTGCTTTGATTGGTCCTGTCCACAGACTGTTGGCCTTCCCTTCCCTGATCTTAGTACTCAATATCTCGTGCCCAGAACTCCAGAGCATATGGTGAGAGCCTTTTTCCCTTTGCAGGCTAATAGCTGGAAGTTATAGTTGGTAAGCAAGGAGGTGCCCTCAGGAGACAGAGACAGACTAGCAAGGGGATACAGGACATGGGTGTAGGGCCCTGGCACCTCCTGGTCAGGCAGGGCTCTGATGGAGGACAGTTAGGAGAGTAGGTGTGAGAAAACCACAGGAGGTCCTTGATGACAACTGGCAACACCCCTATTCCAACTCCATGAAGTTTCAATCAACTGGTTCCAGGAACAGGAAGAATTAGTTCCATTTCTAATGTAGAAAGAAGCCAGGCTTCCAGTCTCAACACTCACTAGTCATATGACCTGAGGCAAGTTACTTGTATTCTCTGGACCTCAGTTTCCCCACTGTAAAGGAAGGGGGATGACTATGTGGTTTCTAAGATCTTTTCCAGCTCACTCCTCTTCGGTTCCTTTCCCCATTGTCTTGCTTGTGGCACAACATACTGCTTACGTTCTCACTCCTCCTTCCAAGGCTTATGGCAGACAAGTCTGTCCCACAAGAGTGAATATTGTCCCAGAGTCCTTCTCAACACAGTACTCAACCACTGCACTGACCAGTGTCACAGGCAAGATCAACTTTGCCATATTTATTTGGTAAGACTTGAAAAGCAAACCACTTTTTTAAAACCACTAGGAGGCCATAGACCCAAGAAGCTGGAAAAGCATCAATGTTTTCATTTTAGATTAATTTTGAGAAGCAAGAGAGAAATGTTTGGGCTGTTCCTTGCAACAAATGTGAATCTTTTTAAAAGCTTACATAAGCTGTAAGTCTTTAATATGAGAAGTCTTTAATATTCTCTAAGGCAGCGGTTCTCAACCTGTGGGCCGCGACCCCTTTGGCGGTCAAACGACCCTTTCACAGGGGTCGCCTAAGACCATCCTGCATATCAGATATTTACATTACAATTCATAACAGCAGCAACATTACAGTTATGAAGTAGCAACGAAAATAATTTTATGGTTGGGTCACAACATGATGAACTGTATTTAAAGGGCCAGAAGTTTGAGAACCACTGCTCTAAGGGAAGGGAAATGATTTGACTCATTAAGCATCACCATTACTTTTAACCATTAAAAAAATACCAACAAAGTAAGAATCCTTCAAGTACAGGGGAATTTAGGTTCACTTTTAAGGGGACAAGCAACTTGGGTTGAATCACTTTACTCTGATTTTTACACTTTTCGGCGGGGAAGAGATAAGAGTGATAATGGACATTAGGAGTGTCTAAGCCCACACGCCTCCACAATCTCTGCTCTGTGTTACCTTGGGAGCTAGCACTGGCCAGCGACCCCAGCCAGAAAGTAGAGTGACCTGGTGAGCAGCACAGATAATTTGTGTTTGGATTCTGGTTCTAGCACTTATTAACTGTGGGAAGCTGAACAAGTTAACTGGCCTCTCTATGCCTCAGTTTCCTAATCTGTAAAATGGATACCATAACAGTATCTCCCTTACAGAATTATTGGAAATATTATTGGAAACATGCAGGTAAAGTACCCGGAGACTGGCTCATAAGCGCAATAAAAGTTGAATGCTGGTGGCAGTGATGCTTAAGGTTGTATTCATTATTTTAAAGTTGAAGCCACTTTTTCTAATCTTCCTCTCCTACATGACTAAGGAGACAATCTTTCTTAATGCCTCAGCTTAGTTTGAAAGTTCCTGGGTGAATCACCGAGGCCTTTTTTTGTTCTCTTCTCTTGGTTATGCCATGATCTTTTCATACACAAGTATTTTCATAATCTAGGTTTACTGGAGAACTCCCTATAGCAGCCCCCTTTTCCTTTTTTAGGATCTTAAGACCACAGGATCATATCTATTTTCTGAAGCTATAGAGATAGCCACTTATGGAACAGCTTTTCAAAGGGATAGTTTATTTGATTCATTAGTCAATTCCCTTGTCGTAGACATGAAATTACCCTTAAACCATCCTGACTGAGGAGATTCTTACAGAGAGAAGCAAAGAGATGATGAGTTATAACAAAAGGAGAGCTTATTGCAACCAATGGGCAAATGAAACCTTATGGGAAAACCACTCTAATCATAAAACTCACTTGCTTTGGAGAGACTACCATGTAAGGACAAACAGAATCATATCACCTTGAATTCCCTCTCATATAAGATATTGGAGAATTATCCAGGTAGGTTTCTATGAAATTGCATTTGAATAAAACCAAATGCATTGCTGGGCAATAGATAATATATTTAGAAATTGACTCCACCATTATGGACTGAATTATTTATGGTTGTTACTATAGCTATGACAGTTTGGAAATAAAACAGTCAGACTTCTCTCTCTGTTTTTATTTGTAGGAAAATAAATCATTCAAGCTTTTAGTAATACAATGTGACTTGCTGTCAATGGCAGTTATGAATTTTCTAGCTCTGCCAAAAACAGGAGTTCCAAGAAGGGACATATGTTTTCTGTGCTTTGTGTTCCAAATTTTTCTTAAAAACATGCAATCATGTGAAAGCCTGATCTGTATTTTCAATGAAAAGCACAATAATGCTCTATTTTGTAACTTATGCTTTTCCAAAATGAATTTATATGGCTGCCTTTTGAAAAGAAGTTTGCTAGGGAATAGAAAATGGTGGCCGAATAGGCAGCCGTGTCATGCACCTCCTCCTAGGGCCAGGCCAGAAAAGCAACTAAATCAGAGAACATCCACCCTGAATTAACAAATTAAACACAGCTGAGGAAACAATTTTCAATAAGGAAGGGCAGAGGATGCCTACAGAATGCCACTTGCCAGGCATAACCCACATGGAACCACCATCGTGCCCAAGCAGTGAGTGGTGCAGTACCTCCTGGCAGGCTCCCAGACATCTGCAGGGAGCACATGCTGCCAGAGTGAGTTCCAGCATCACGCCTCCTCACCAACCTGCTGGGACCCAGCACCCTAGGATCCAGCTCCAAGACCTCACAGTGAGAGGAAGCCAGGGGGAACCCTGTGCCCCATCCTTGCCCTGGACCCCAGAGCCATGCTGCTAGCCTGACCTGGAGCCACCTGGTACCCACTCCACCCCAAGCTCTGGGACATGCTGTCAGGGTGACCCAGGGAAGCCCAGAGCATGCCCCACTCCGTGCCACAGGAGAGTGCAGACTATGTGACCCAGAGAAACCTGTGTGACCCAGAGAAACCAGTGCCCGCTACACCCCGACCTCCTGGACAACCCTGCTGGGTTGACCTGGAGCAACCCATGCCAACTTCACCCAGGCCTGGGAGGGGTGACCCAGAGCAATCCATCATATGCTTCACTCAAGGCTATAGGGGAGCTCTGACTGTGTGACCCAGAGCAACCTGCAACCTGCTGGGACCATCTGGAGCGACCCAATGCACACCTCACTCCAGGAAACAGGAGAGCACTAACTGAGTGACCCAGGGCAACCCACCCAGGCTCCACATTGAAGAGGGGGCAAACTGGAGGAACACAGCATGTATCTCACTTCGGGCAACAAGAAAGCAAGGACTGTGCAACCCAGAGCAACCCATGCCCATTCCACCCCGAGCCCAGGGACTTGTTGCTGAGGCAAACTAGAATAGCCCACTGTGCGCCCCACTCAGGCCACAGGGGAGCTCTAACTGTGTGACCCAGAGAAACCCACATCCACTCTCCCTAGCCCCTGGGAAAAGTCCTGAAGGGGCTACCTGGAGCAACCCAGCACACACCTCACTCTGGGCCACAGGAGAGGGCTGCCAGGGCAACCCAGGGCAAGTCAGTGTGCCGTGGAGCAAGCCAGTGTGCCCAGCGAGAGGTGCCACCCTGCCATGGGTGCTGGGGCCACACAGCAAATTAACAAATTTGCTGTGGGTACTCACAGGGAGCTCTGGGTACTCACAGGGAGTCACACACCAGAGGAACTGTACATGTGCTACCACCACCCCAAGCATCTGAAGCAGACAATTGAGGGACCAGATCAGTGGAAGAAGGGAATACAACTCATAGCAGAGACAATAAAGGGGTGAAACTCAAGGCAGACCCACCTTCTGGGCTAACGATTTCCAGGCCATTGCCCTGAAAGGGTCTTCAACCTCTCAAATCCCAAGCAGGGTACCCAGGGCCAGAAAGAGACAGCAAAAAATGCAGAGACAAAAAAACAACCCTCCACCCCCAGGAAAGAAAAGAAGGAAGCTTCAGAAAAGGAAATATGTAAAATGGAAGCATGTTATATGTCAGAAAAAGAATTCAGAGTAAGGGTCATATGGTTCATAAACCAGATGGATGAAAAAGTCAACAACTTATATAAGAATCAAGAGAAATAAAAAATGATATAGTTACAATAAAAAACACAATGGAAGGTTTCAACAGTAGACTAGAAGATGCGGAGAACCGAATTAGTGCGTTAGAAGATAGGGCAGAAAAACACAACCAATCTGAACAGTAATTGAATAAAAAAAATAGAAAGCAGGAGGAGAGCCTAAGGGAGCTTTGGGACAACGTGAAATGAAGTAACATACGTATAATAGAGGTGCCAGAAGGACAAGAAGAGGAATAAGAATTAGAAAAACTATTTGAAGGAATGACAGAAAACTTCCCTGATATAGGGAAGAAAATGTCACACAAGCACAGAGAGTCCCAAACAAGATGAACCCAAAAAGAACCACAACAAGACATGTCATAATTACAATCTCAAACATTAACGACAAAGAGAGATTCTTGTAGGCTGCAAGAGAGAGACAGAGAATTACCTACAAGGGATCTACCATTAGATTATTAAATGATTTCTTAACAGAAACACATCAGGCCAGAAGGGAATGGAATGAACTATACAAAGTGATGCAAAGCAAGGGACTGAATTCAAGAATATTCTATCCAGCAAGGGTATCATTCAAAATTGAAGGTGAAATCAGGAGCTTTGCAGACAAAAGAAGGCTCAGGGAGTTTATCACTACCAAGCCAGCAATGCAAGAAATGCTAAAGAAACTGTTGTAAAAAGAAAAAATAGAAAGGGAAGAAGGAACACTAACATAAAGAATAGAAATGGTGACAAACAAGTACCTATCAATAATAACCTTAAACAAAAATGGACTAAATGTTCCAATAAAAAGACACAGTGGCTGAATGAATAAGAAAACATGACCCATATATATATACTGTCTATAAGAGATCCACCTCAGAACAAGGGACTCACAGACTGAAAGTGAAAGGATGGGAAAAAATTTTCAGGCAAATGGAAATGAAAAATAAAAAAAAACCAAACCATGCTGGTATATCAATACTTATATCTGACATAATAGACCTCAAAGTGAAGGCCATAACAAGAGATAAGGAAGACCACTTCATAATACTAATGGGATCAATACAACAAGAGCATATATTTCTGGTAAAAATATATGCACCCAATGCAGAAGCACCCAAATACATAAAAAAACAACTTCTGGCCAAAGCCGGTTTGGCTCAGCGGATAGAGCGTCGGCCTGCGGACTGAAAGGTCCCAGGTTCGATTCCGGTCAAGGGCATGTACCTGGGTTGCGGGCACTTCCCCAGTAGGGGATGTGCAGGAGGCAGCTGATCGATGTTTCTCTCTCATCGATGTTTCTGACTCTCTATCTCTCTCCCTTCCTCTCTGTAAAAAATCAATAAAATATATTAAAAAAAACAACAACAACAACAACTTCTGGCCGAAACCAGTTTGGCTCAGTGGATAGAGCGTCGGCATGTGGACTGAAGGGTCCCAAGTTCAATTCCGGTCAAGGGCATGTACCTTGGTTGCGGGCATATCCCCAGTGGGAGATGTGCAGGAGGTAGCTGATCGATGTTTCTAACTCTCTATCTCTCTCCCTTCCTCTCTGTAAAAAATCAATAAAAAAAATATATTTTAAAACAACAACAACAACAAAAAAACTTCTGGAAGATATGAAGGGAGAGATAGACAGCAATACAATCATAGTAGGGGATTTTAATACCCAATTGACAGCAATGAATAAATCCTCTAGACAAAAAATCAGCAAAGAAACAGCAATCTTAAATGACTCACTATCAGAGGGACTTAATCAACATTTTCAAAACCTTTCACTCCAAAGTTACAGAATATACATTCTTCTCAAGTGCACATGGGACATTTTCAAAGATAGACCACATATTGGGACACAGGCAAAGTCTCTTCAAATTCAAGAAGATAGAAATCATATCAAGCATCTTCTCAGAATATATATATATAATCTATATATATAAAAGCTTAAGGGACCGGCTGACCGGCCAGTAGCTATGATGTGCAATGAAGACCAGGGGGGCAGATGCTCAACACAGGAGCTGCTGAGCAACAGCAACTTTTCAAAGTGCTCTCTTGCACTCCAGGACTCCTTGTGTGGTGTCATACTGCCTGTTTCAGCCCAATCCCCGCAGGCCAGGCTGAGGGACCCCACCTGCCAGAGGGACCTGCTCATTTCACAGATGCCCTTCAAGCTATCACACTGCCCCAGGTGTGGCCGGCCAGAGAGAAACTGCTGGAGGTTGGCTCCAGGGCATATCTGGCCCGTCTTGCCCAGTCCCACCCCACCAGACACCTTTTAATTAATTTCCTTTCAATGTGTGCGAATCCATGCACTGGGCCTCTAGTATTAGAAATAAACAACAATAAAACAATTTAAAAAATTCAAACACTTGTAGGCTAAGTAGCATGTTTTTAAACAATGATTGGGTTACCAATGAGCTCAAAGAAGGAATAAAAAAACATCCTGGAAATAAATGACAATGAAAACACAACAATCCAAAACCTAATGGACACAGTGAAAGCATTCCTGAGAGGGAAGTTCATAGAATTACAGGCCAACCTCAAAAAACAAGAAAAACTGATAATAAATTATTTAACTCTACAACTTTAAGAATTAGAAAGCGAAGAACAAAAAAAGTCCAGAGTGAGCAGAAGGAAGGAAATAATAAAGATCAGAGTAGAAATAAATGACATATAGATAAAAAAACAAAACAAAACAAAATAAAAAACAACTATACAACAGATCAATAAAACCAAGAGCTGGTTCCTGAAAGGGTAAATAAGATTGATGAAACTCTAGCCAGGCTCACAAAGAAGCAAAGAGAGAGAACCCAAATAAACAATATCAGAAATGAAAGAGATGAAATAACAACAGACACCACATAAATACAAAGGATTGTAAAAATTTACTATGAACAACTCTATTCCAACAAACTGGTCAACCTAGAAGAAATGGACATATTCCTAGAAAAATATGACCTTCCGAAACTCAATCAGGAAGAATAAAAAAATCTGAATAGGATGATAACTATGGAGGAAATTGAAGCAGTAATCAAAAATCTTCCAGCAAACAAAATCCCTGGGCCAGATGACTTCACAGGGGAGTTTTACCAACCATTCAAAGAAGAATTAAAACCTATCCTCCTCAGATTATTCCAAAAAATTCAAGAGGAAGGAACACTTCCAAACTCTTTCTATGAAGCCAGCATTACCCTAATCCCAAAACCAAATAAAGACACTACAAAGGAAGAGAATTACAGGCCAATATCTCTGATGAACATACATGCTAACACCCTCAACAAAATCCTAGCAAATCGGATCCAGCATTACATTAGAAAGATCATACAACATAACCAAGTGGGATTTATTCCGGGGTTGCAAGGATGGTACAATGTCCGCAAATAATAAACGTGATACATCACATAAACAAGTTGAGAGATAAAAATCATATAGCCACATCAACTGATGCAGAAAAAGCATTTGACAAAATCCAACACCCTTTCTTAATAAAAACTCTCAGCTAAGTGGGAATAGAGGGATCATATTTCATCATAATAAAAGCCTTACTAGGTGTATCGGTTAATAATGCAGATTTTGTAACCAAAGAAACCAATAGTTTCAAAAGAAACATCAAATGTACTTTATTCAAAGTAATGTCCATCACTAGCTACACATTTCCCCCATCTTTCAGGTAATTTGTGGATACCGTCCCAATAGAACTTTTCTTGTTTTGAGGGAAACCATTCAAAGACCCAATTTTTCACTTCTTTGAATTTTTTAAAGTGCTGCTCAGAAAGTGCATGTGCCATCGATCAGAACAAGTGGTAATCTGAAGGAACAAGGTCTGGTGAATACAGCAAGTGGGTTAATACTTGCCAGGCAAGATCTTTTAACGTGTCTTTATCTGGTTTTGAAGTGTATGATGGTGCATTATCATGAAGCAAAATTACTTTGCTGTGTCTTCTGGCATATTCTGGTCATTTCATAATCAACGAGGGGTTCAAATTGCTTATTTGTTGTTGGTAGTGATCAGTATTAATGGTTTCACCTTGTTTTAGAAGCTCATAATACATCACACCTTCCTGATCCCACCAAACCCAGAGCATTGTCTTCTTTCCAAAGCGTTTTGGCCGTGCAGTTGATGTTGATGGTTGACCTGGATCAACCCATAATTTTGTGCATTTGGGATTCTCAAAATAAATCCACTTTAATCACCAGTCACAATTCGATGCCAAATGACTTTCTTTTGTGCCGTTGAAGCAACATTTTACTGATGACTTTTCAGTTTTCCATTTGTCTTTCGTTCAGTGGCACCCATTTTCCTTCCTTTAAAATCTTTCCCATTGCTTGTAAATGATAGAAAATTGTTTGCTGAGCAACATTTAATCTTTCTGCAAGGTTTTTTTTTTTTGAGTTTGACATGCATCTTCATCCAATAATGCTTGTAATTGTTGGTCTTCAAACTTTTTTTGGTTGACCTAGACATTCTTTGTCTTTCACATCGAAATAATCACTTTTAAAGCATTTAAACTGGTGTTCACAAGTATCTTGAGATGGAGCATGTTCACCATAAGATTCCCGAAGTATTCAGCAGCACTTTTTTTCAAAATAAAGTAATGGATTAAAACTTCCCACAAATGCTTTTTTTTTGGCATGAAATTCGACATTTTTAAGTGTAAAAATATCTATGATGTTAACACCTTCAGAAAATTTGATATATGAAGTTTTAAAGCTTGTCAATACAACAACATAGTATACATATCAAATCCCATATATAGCAACATATGTGTAACTCCATCTATTGAAAAAATTCTGCATTATTAACCGGTACACCTAGTATATGACAAACCTACAACCAACATCATGCTCAATGGGCAAAAACTAAAACCATTTCACCTAAGAACTGGAACAAGACAGGGATGCTCAGTCTCACCATTCCTGTTCAACATAATATTGGAAGTACTAACCATAGCGATCAGACAAGAAGAAGAAATAAAAGGCATCCAAATTGGAAAAAAAGAAGTAAAACTTTCATTATTCACAGATGACATAATATTGAACATAGAAAACCCTAAAGACTCCATCAAAAAAAAAAACTACTAGATTTAATAAATGAATTAAGCAATGTAGCAGAATACAAAATTAACACCCAGAAATCTATGGCTCTTTTATACACCAATAATGAACTCACAGAAAGAGAAACAAACAAAAAAAGAATCCCATTTGCCATTGCATCAAAAAAATTAAGATACCTAGGAGTAAACTTAACTAAGGGTGTAAAAGACCTGTACTCTGAAAACCACAGGACATTGAAAAAAGAGATAAAGGAAGATATAAACAAATGGAAGAATATACCATGTTCATGGATTGGTAGAATCAATATTATTAAAATGTCCATACTACCCAAAGCAATCTATAGATTTAATGCACCAATGGCAAGTTCACAGACCTAGAACAAACTCTCCAAAAAGTCATATGGAACAAAAAAGACCCTGAATAGCTGCAGCAATCTTGAGAAAGAACAAAGTTGGAGGGATCACAATACCAGATATCAAGCTATATTACAAAGCCACTGTTCTCAAAACTGCCTGGTACTGGAACAAGAACCGACATATAGACCAATGTAATAGAACAGAGAACCCAGAAATCGACCCAAGCAATTATGATCAATTAATATTTGACAAAGGAGCCAAGAGCATACAATCTAGTCAAGACGATCTCTTCAATAAATGGTGCTGGGAAAATTGGACAGATACATGCAAAAATAAATAAATTTAAAAAAATGAAACTAGACCAACAACTTACACCATACATAAAAATAAGCTCAAAATGAATAAAGGGCTTAAATGTAAAATGGTAAACCATAAAAATCTTAGAATAATTCATAGGTAGCAAAATATCAGACATATGTCATAGCAATATCTTTATAGATACAACTCCCAGGGCAATGGGAACTAAGGAAAAAATAAACAAATAGGACTACATCAAAATAAAAAGCTGCTTTGCAAAAGAAACCATCAACTGAACAACAAGAAAGCCCACTGCATGTAAGAATATATTTGCCAATGTTATATCCAATAAGGACTAATCTCCAAAATTTATGGGGAACTCATACATCTTAACAAAAGGAAGATAAACAATCCAATCAAAAAATGGGCAAAGGACTTACATAGCCACTTTTCAAAAGAGGACATACAGAAAACGAAGAGACATATGAAAAAAATGCTCAAAGTCACTATTCATCTGAGAGATGCAAATCAAAATGACAATGAGGTACTGTCTCATAACTGCCAGAATGGCTATCATCAACAAATCAACAAACGACAAGTGCAGGCAAGGATTCCCTCGTGCACTGCTGGTGGGAATGCAGACTAGTATAGCCACTGTGGAGAACAGTATGGAGTGTCCTCAAAAAACTAAAAATGGAACTCCCATTTGACCCAGTAATCCCACTTCTAGGAATATATCCCAAGAAACTAGAAACACCAATCAGAAAGGATATCCCTATGTTCACAGTGGCACAATTTACAATAGCTAATATTTGGGAACAGCATAAGTGCCCATCAGCAGATGAGTGGATTAAAAAACTGTGGTTCATCTACACAATGGAATACTATGCTGTGGTAAAAAAGAAGGAATTCTTACCACATGCAACAGCATGGATGGAACTGGAGCGCATTATGCTAAGCAAAATAAGCCAGTCAGAGAAAGATAAATATCACATGATCTCACTCATTTATGGAATATAATGAACAACATAAACTGGTGAACAAAAACAGATTCAGAGACAGAGAAGCATTGATCAGACTGTCAAACCTCAGAGGGAAGGTAGGGGAGGGTGGGGGTGAGGGGGAGAGATCAGCCAAAGGACTTGTATGCATGCATATAAGCCTAACCAATGGACACAGACACGAGGGGGGTGAGGGCATGAGTGGGGGGGGTAGGGGGGCATGGGGCGATAAGGACACATATGTAATACCTTAATCAATAAAGAAAAAATATTTTTTATTGATTTCAGAGAGAAAGGAAGAGAAAGAGAGAGAGATAGAAACATGAATGATGAAAGAGAATCATTGCTTGACTGCCTCCTGCACGCCCCCTGGTGGGGATCAAACCTGCAACTTGTGCCCTTGACTGGAATAGTACCTGGGACCCTTCAGTCTGCAGGCAGACGCTCTATCCACTGAGCCAAACCAGCTAGGGCTGAGCTTCAGAATTTAAATGCTCTCTTTCAGGTAAGAATTTATCGGGTGTTCTTTCTAAATATTTATCTTGCTAATATTTATCAAATATTTATTTAATTATCTTTTTGATAGTTGATTCTTCAATCCGAAAATACAAAGATAGTGTAAGGAGCCTCTGGGACAGCTTCAAGCATACCAACATCAGAATTATAGGGGTGCCAGAAGATGAGAGAGAGCAAGATACTGAAAACCTATTTGAAGAAATAATGACAGAAAACTTCCTCTACCTGGTGAAAGAAATAGACTTACAAGTCCAGTTAGCACAGAGAACCCCAAACAGAAGGAATCCAAAGAGGACCACACCAAGACACATCATAATTAAAATGCCAAGAGCAAAAGACAAAGAGAGAATCTTAAAAGCAGCAAGAGAAAGACAGTCAGTTACCTACAAGGGAGTACCCATACGACTGTCAGCTGATTTCTCAACAGAAACTTTGCAGGCCAGGAGGGAGTGGCAAGAAATATTCAAAGTGATGAATGCCAAGAACCTACAACCAAGATTACTTTATCCAGCAAAGCTATCATTCAGAATTGAAGGTCAGATAAAGAGCTTCACAGATAAGGAAAAGCTAAAGGAGTTCATCACCACCAAACCAGTATTATATGAAATGCTGAAAGGTATCCTTTAAGAAGAGGAAGAAGAAGAAAAAGGTAAAGATACTAATTATGAACAACAAATATGCATCTATCAACAAGTGAATCCAAGAATCAAGTGAATAAATAATCTGATGAACAGAATGAACTGTTGATTATAATAGAATCAGGGACATAGAAAGGGAATGGACTGACTATTCTGGGGGGGGGAAGGGGTGAGGGAGATGCGGGAAGAGACTGGACAAAAATTGTGCACCTAGGGATGAGGACAGTGGGGGGGTAAGGGCAGAGGGTGGGGTGGGAACTGTGTGGAGGGGAGTTATGGGGGGGGGGGAAAGAGGAACAAATGTAATAATCTGAACAATAAAGATTTACTAAAAAAAAAAAAAAAAGATAGTTGATTCTTCAGTGAAAATTACAATCCTTTTAATTGCTATAAAATAGCAAGGAAAAATAAATTATCTTTAATTGTCACTTCTTAATGAAATTAGGAACAAATTGTGAATGCATCAGAGAAATGAACAAAAGTATAACATGTTAGAAGTTTACAGCATTTAGGTAAGTCTAATTAGACACTCAAGTCTTTGGGCTTTTGCTCCTAGATAAAGCAAAATGCAACTATGTCCATAGCTAATGATTGTTTTCATAAGAAGAGGGGAAGACAGCTGCTGGATCTGAAATTTTCAAATGCATAATGAAGCAGAGTATAAAGCCACAGAATAAAGTAAGTGGGTTTATAAATGTTGGGTCATTGAAACTACAGTTACAACTTTAACCATAGGAAACAATTATGGTAGTCTTGATGATTTATCTAGGACAGTGGTTCTCAACCTGTGGGTCGCGACCCCTTTGGCGGTCAAATGACCCTTTCACAGGGGTTGCCTAAGACCATCCTTCATAGTAGATATTTACATTACAATTCGTAACAGTAGCAACATTACAGTTATGAAGTAGCAACGAAAATAATTTTATGGTTGGGTCACAACATGAGGAACTGTATTTAAAGGGCCAGAAGGTTGAGAACCACTGATCTAGGAGATCACTCTCAGCTCCAAACTGTGATTTCTACTAAGACCATCTGATTTACTGAACAGTCCATACTTAGCACTCTAGGTCAACAAGATATTTAGAAACTTTTTTGAAAAGGCTCTTGTTAGATCACTGATTGAAATAATATAGGGGTTTTTTCCAAAGGATTTGGGTGCTACCCCTACCCCAAGCTGTGTAAATTAAATATTTTAACATTCTCTCTGTTGTCTTTGCAAGCCCAGTTATTGGCCCAGAATGTGAAATCTTCATGAATGTCTACTCTGTCCAAGCTGTTATACAGAATACCACAAACTGGGACTTACACAAAATAAGCACTTATTCCTCACAGTTCTAGAGGTAGGAAGTCTGAGGACAGTGTGCCTGCATTGGTGGGTGAGGGCATTTTTTTAGTTGAAACTTCTCGCTTTTTCCTCACATGGTAGAAGGGGGCAAAGAAGCTCTCTGGGGCCTCCTTTATAACAGCAAAAATCCCATTCTTAAAGACTCCACCCTCGTGACCTAAGCACCTCCCAAGGCCCCACTTCCTAGTACCATCATCTTGGGGGGATAGAATATCAACATATGAATTTTAGAGGGACACACACATCCAGACCATAGCAATGAACATGGTTGTATTCATAAAATAAAATACATATTATAAAAGCTCTACTTACAAAAGTTTCAAGATTATATCTTCAATTACAGAAAAAGAAATATTCAAGGTAAAGGTCTATGATCATATCTCTGGAGTTGGAACAAAAATTCACCATCATCAGACTGTAGTCTGACAAGGCTCCTGACAGCCCCTTCTAAGTTACAAAACCCTGGGAGTCCATGGCTATAGGGGAAGCTTAGGCATGATTAATGTTTTGTGTGCTGTAGAGGACGTAATAATTAAATAGCACCTATTTTTTAAAAGTCTCCCTTCTATCTGTGTCATACTAAACAAGGAACTTATGTTGGGAAGAAGGAAGCGTGTTTTAAATGGATACATTATTAGATGTTTTACAATAACCCAGACCTCCTTAACCAGAGCTAATTACCTATATTTTTAAAATATCTGCATGCCTTCTTACATATACATTCTCTTATCCTCTCATTTATTTATTCAATACATATTTACTGGAGCAATATTTATTTAATAGATACTTACTAAGACTTTGTTTTAGCTCTTGGTGGCATACAAAGTTGGTCAAGACATGGTCTCTGCCCTTGGGAGGTCAACAACACCATAGAATGAAGCCTGGATGCTATGGGAGATGTAAACCAGAGCAGGGGGTCTGGAAGCTCTCCTGGAGGAGATGAACCTTGGGCTGAGATTTGAGGAACAAAGGTAATCACTCCATAAAGGAAGGACAGAGAGGCGAGGCCTTCCAGAGGGAATAGCATTTGCAGAAGCACAGAGGCAAGAGCCAGCATGATGCCTGTAACACGTCCGAGGAAACATGTGAAGGAGAGATTATTTGGGGCAGTTTGCATTAACTAAATTGTATCTAGTGCATCACTGAGGAAGCATGAAACCATTTCTTCACTTATTTATCAGACAGTTACTGATTTTTGACTGTGTGTCCACACTGTCTTAGGAACTTCATATATTTTATTTCTTTGGTTTCCAGAATATCAGAACAGTCCTTTTCAGAAAGCATTCTGAGTCCTATTTCATAGATGCAAAGACAGAGGCTTAAAGAATCTGAGTAACTTGCCTCAAGCCCCTCAGCTACTAAGAAACAGATTTGGATTCAAACTCTGGCCTGGTACTAATGCTCAACATAGCAGGTAGAATTGAGTTCACCTGCAAAGTGACAGAAAACTATAAACCACCAAGGCCGAATTGAGACAGAAGTTTTTTATCCATCATGTAATAATTCAGGGGGTCAAGGGCTTCATGAAATCATCAGAACCAGAGTTATCTTCTACTTAGTGGTCTCCCACCTTTAGCATATGGACTTGTCCTTGTGGCTCAACTTAGCTGCTCAAACTCTAGACAACATGTCTTCATTCCATGCAGCAGGAAGGGAGGAGTAGCAAGAAAAGATTCACTTCTTCCTCATAAGGACAAGTCCTGGAAACTGCCCATGGCATTTTCAACTTTTTAGTCAGAAATTAACCAGGTGTCTAGCTGCAAAGGAGACAGGTAAATGTGGCATTTATTCTGTGGTAGCATGTATCCAATTAAAGGCTGGGTATTCTATTAGGAAGAACAGTTAAGGGGGACATCTAACACCCATACCCTTTCCATTATCATATGGTTTCACATGCTAGTACCTGCTAATAACCAGGAAGTATTTCCTTTGCTCTTTCTAAGAAACTTTGCCTTAGTTAAATCCAATGCCCAAAAGGGGAGAAGGTGCTAACACGCAGGAAAAGCACAATGTATAGGGTATTTCAGACATGGGTGACACTGAGAGGAATGGGGTTCAGTCCCCTAGCACACAGAGCCCTGTGGTTTCCTTGGGAAACTGAGGTGAGGCCTATTATCCTAGGACACTCTCCTTCTGTTTTTTTGCTGGAGTCATGTCTCTCTCTTGAGCTTGATTTTCTGTATAGTCTCGGAATTTAGCACCCTGCCGGGCACATACAAGTGCCCAGTAAATATTGCTGAGTGAACGAATGACTTTAAGACAATACAGCCATCATGGACTCAAAGGAGTCTGTCCCAACATTCCTAGAAATAATTAGATGCTCCTCCTTTTTCCCTGAGAGTGGTCTCCTATTCCCTGTAACACAGAATTTATCACTTTGCTTTACATTGCTGGTTGCTATCTGTGAGCCCACTAGACAGTGAATGCCATGAAGGCAAGTAATGCGTCTTTCATTTCTGAAGCCTCAGCATCTGCACAGGGCATGGCATACCATTCGTGCTCAATCTGTTTTGCCTCAGCAAGTTATTCAATACGTGGAAGAAGTATTCCAATGTCTCCCAGTGTCCCACATATTCACACTGAGAAGGCAGTGCACCCTCTCAGCTCTGGAATGGAGGAAGGAAGCTGAGTCTCTCTGGGCAGAACCACAGTGCAGCAAGACCAGAGAGAGCCCATCTGATCGCCCTGCCCAAGGTCTATGTCCACCATGACTCACAATAGCATATGTCCTTTGCCTGATGCCACCTTGCCTGGCCTCCAAGGTGCTCAGGTGTGCTCACAGCTCTCCCAGGCTCTGCTTCATGGGGACAGGCTGGTCTGGGTGGACAGCCTGAATTCAGGCAGTTTGCTCTCATCTTGAGATTGTCTGTTTTCTGTTCCATCTCTGGTCCTAGACTCTTCTTGAGGCTATTCCTCTGGGTGTTTAGGTTTGTTTGGACATTCATTACAAAAATATTTGTTACATATTATGGTGGTGTCTATTTGCCATGATGAAGTCTGTACTGTTAGCCACACCCAAGAATGCGAGGTCTCCATTTGAGCATGACCTTGAGGAATCTGGGGTTGCACTTTGTTCCACAGCTAGGTTCTTTCCTCAGGATCCCTACGCTGGCACTGGATATTGACTTGCCAAGAGGAAATGTCCCGGTGTCTTGAAAACCAGGCATCATCTTATTTTCTCCATTTTTTTTCTGTCATTTCTGCACAAAGGCAACACCACTGGATCTTATAATAGAAAAGCCAATATGTCACTCCCCCAAATAGACATATAACCTGACAGTCTCTTTTGAAGCTGCCTTCTACATACAATACTGAAACTATAGAATCTTGGAGTATGAAAGGACCTTAGTGATCACTTAGTATATAACTTCTTCAATGCTCAAGTTCTCTTCTCTGCTAAGCTGTGAGCCAGCATGCTTGAGTACATTCAGCTAAAGAAAACTCATCATATATAATAAAAGCCTAGGTGGCGCAACGCCCTCCCGCGACATCATCACAAGATGGCCACCACAAGATGGCTGGCAGGGGAGGGCAGTTGGGAGCGACCAGGCCAGCAGGGGAGGGGAGTTGGGGGTTATCAGGCCGGCAGGGGAGCAGTTAGGCGTCAATCAGGCTGGCAGGGGAGTGGTTAGGGGGCAATCAGGCTGGCAGGCAGAAGCGGTTAGGGCAATCAGGCAGCCAGGCAGGCGAGTGGTTAGGAGCCAGCAGACCCGGATTATGAGAGGGATCTCTGACTGTCTGTGGGATCAGGCCTAAACTGGCAGTCAGACATCCCTCAAGGGGTCCCAGATTGGAGAAGGTGCAGGCCAGGCTGAGGGACACCCCCTCTCCCCCCTCCCCCGTGCATGAATTTCATGCACTGGGCCTCTAGTTATCTTATAAGGCAGCCTACTTCAAGGTTGGAGAGTTCTGACCTTACAGAATTTTTTCCCTTTATGAGTTGAAATTGCTCTTTCTTTACATTCTTCCCATTAGCCCAACTTTATTCTTTTGAGCCACTATATTTGGGACCTATTGCATCACAACAAATTACCACAAACTTAGCAGCTTAAAACAATATACATTTATTATCTCACAGTTTTTGTAAGTTAGGAATCCAGACATAGCTTAGCTAGACTCTCTGCTTCATGAGTCTGTATCAAAGTATGGGTGGGTTCTCATCTGAAAGTTTGACTGGGGAAGGACCCACTTCTGAGTGCATGTGGTTGTTGCCAGGATTCAATTCCTTGCAAGTTGTTGGACTAAGGCCTCAGCTTCTTGCCGGCTGTTGGCCAGAGGCTTCCCTCAATTCCTTGCCATGTGGGCCTCTCTATAGGGCAAATCACAACATGGCAGCTGACTTCATCAGAGCCAACCAAGGAGATAGCCTGCTAACAAAACAGAAGCTATGATCTTATGTAACCTAATCATAGACATGACATACTCTTAATGTTGATCACAAGCAACCTACTCAGGCTATGAATACCAAGAGGCAGGGATCACTGAGTCTATCTTATAGTCAGTCTGCCTGCTACAGCCACACAGAAGAGCTCCACTCTCTCTCCCACAAATAATCCTTCTAATATTTAAAAATAATGTTAATGACTTGCTCATCTTTTTGTCTTGGGATACACCCAAGTGAGTATTCTCACCATCACAACCATTATACTCAGAACTTGCTTTGTTGTTTATCTCAAAGTGGGGCCCCTAAACACAGTCCAGTCTTTTGGCCAGAACTGACCACAGTCTTTTTCCTAGGGTATCCTGCTGAGATTCTCCGTGAGGCATATATCCTGGTCGGCAGGGACTGTTCAGTCAGACCAATGGGACTCAAGTCTCTGGCCAGCCACTCACTAGTTGTTTGATATTAGGCAAATTATTTAACTTGCCTAAGCTTGACATTCCCAATTTGTAAAATGAGGAGAGTAGTACCTATCTCATACAATTAGTGTGAGAATTGAGATGAAGGTTAACATTCCTTGGAACATGATGTGTTCTCTGTTACCACCATTATCATCATCACTACCACCATCACCATCATCATCTTTATTTTTAGGGAGAGAGACTAGGAAGAGAAGAAGCCCATTTACTGGATAGTAGATGCCCAGCCCCATATGAGCTGGCACATCCAGTGATTAGCCCCAGGTTTTTGGCAGCCAAGTTCATATTAATGAACAGGTTCATTTAATAATTATGTCATGAACAAGAAAGGTCTTATCAATCAGTGTACAATGGGAAAGAGAATTTTTGAAACAAGAAAGACAATAACTGTCTAATGAATTTCCCTCTATTCTCCAGGATGGCTTCTGCATGTATCTGCAGCTAGATTATTCAGAGCAAGCTGATGCTTTGGCCCAACAAAAAGAGGTTTCCTTCCAGCCGCCTGCTGTGCTGCATGGGTTGTCATATGAGGGCCCCATGCTGGGCATTCTCCCTATGCCTGTGGATACCTTAATCATCATCAGAGAAGTTGGAGGGATTTATTTTTGGTCACTGCAGCTGAAGTTGAAAAGAAAAAAGAGGGTTTTTGTATGTGATTTTTATTTAATAAGGATGCCGGATTTTATTTGCTATTTTAAACTGCTCCTCAAGTGGCATGATTACAGAAATTGTGTCCTTGAATACATTCATGTGAGACTTTGCTCGTCTATGGAATGCAAATAAAACATTATCTCTATATGTAGAACAAGATAATTTTTCATTCTGCTTCTAAAATCAGGTGATGAATTACATGTGATTTCACCATGTAATTTATCATATGTCTTAATGACAAATTGAAAAGAATTTTTCATTTTTTTCCCTGTTAATGGTTATTGCAGTTTTGGTAGCTATGCTCTTAGCTCTTCATTATTATACAACCCAAATTAGGTTCCTCTCAAGACAACTAATTGAATCCCAAAATCAGAAATTCAGAAGGCAAAAGAGCATTCAGAAAGTACACTTAGCACGGTAATAACAATGCCTGACCCAGTCCAGAATAAATTCTGTCTTCAAAGTCAGTCTGTTTTAATCTCATTCAACAAATACTTCAGCCCCTGACATAGCCCTGGCTCTCTGCTGGGTGCTGGAGACACAGAATTCATCTCAGGAAACTTACCATCTACATTACAAGTTGCAGCCATCCTAAATCCCCCAGCCTGTAGAATAAGCCCTCCCTAGAGAGAGGGAATAAGGCTGGTTCTTTATCCTGGAAGGAAAAAGTCAACTAAAGAAAACTCTGGAATGTTAAATAAGCATGGTTAAATAAACAAGAATGGCTTGAAACCACTGCAATTGTCTTATCCTTAAAAAGGCTCATTTTTGGCCCTTGCAGGTTTGGCTCAGTGCATAGAATGTTGGCTGGGTCCCGGGTTCAATTCTGATCAAGGGCATACACCTTGGTTGCAAGCTTGATCCCCGGGCCCTGGTTGGGGCCTGTGCAGGAGGCAACCAAAGATGTGTCTTTTTCACATTAATGTTCCTCTCTCTGTGTCTCTCCCCCTCCCTTCCACTCTCTCTAAAAATCAATGGAAAAATATCCTCGGGTGAGAGGATTCACAACAAAAAAGGGCACATTTTTGTTCATTTCCATCTTTCAACCCTTTAGGACAGGTCCATCAGTCAGGAGCTCAGGTAAGTGATGGATGTCATCGGCATGCCACAGTGCAACAAACTGGTCATAAGGACCAGGTGAGTGCCTGCAACCTGGAAGTGAAGATTTTGTGTTGTGAAATTGATTTCCATATGCAAGTTTTCACATACACACACACACACACACACACACACACACACACACACACACACACACATTTGTAGTATAAGAATAAAGTCATGAAGCCCTTTGAAAAAATGCTCAAGTTCATATATCAATAAAAGCTACTCTATAAAGTTGTTGTTTTGTTTGACCTATTGCAGTGATGTTGTCACTGCATCAAACACAGGCATAGGTCCTCTTTTGAGATGCTTCCAGGGTGAAGGATGGTCCAGATGAGAAAAAATAAATTAGTCTTGTGCATACTTTATTTTAGGTTCAAAGTAATATTCCTATATTATTATCCACCAATATTCAATCCAAAGTGCTTTGGACTGATTAAAAAAATAAAATCTACAGTGCAAAGATGATTATGCTTGCCGTTGAAGAGCACTGGAAGTATGGATCTCAGGCTAGGAAGGAAGACTCTGGAGGTTTTGATCAAGGGCAACAGAATGAAAATGAACACATGGCAAACTGGCACTGCTTGTTAACTTCGGTGATGCACAGGGCAAAGGTTTGTGGCCTGGTGGGAAGAAAATTTGGAAAATTTCAAATAAAAGCTGAAGCAAAAGCAAGTGCACCACTGGGTATGGGGTGGCGGGTGGGAGTTGAACTGTGATCTATGGGGTCCAAACTGCAGAGTTAGGCTGTTCAGCACTGGGCTCAGTGGGCGTGGCCAAATGAAGGGGAGGAACTTGAAGGGGATTCCCACAGCCCTGCTTATTGGGGCTCTCCTCTTAAAATTTATTTTTATTTACATTAGTTGCTATACAATCATATTGATATTAATTTCAAGTGTACAATATAGTGGCTCAACATTTTTTATACCTTACGTGATGACCCACTAATTCTAGTAGTAATCTGTCTAGTAGTAATCTAGTAGTAAACTTATCACAATATTATTGACTATATTCTCCTCCCATTTTTTACCCATCCCCCAGCCCCTCCCTTTTGGTAACCATCCCTTTAGTCTCTGTTTCCATGAGTCTTTTGTTTTTGTTTTGTTTGTTTGTTTTGTTTTAGATTCCACATATAAATAAAATCATATGGTATTTATTTTTCTCTACCTGCCTTATTTTATTTAGCATAATACTCTCTAAGATCCATCCATGTTATTGCAAATGGCAAGATTTCATTATTTTTTATGGCTGAGTAATATTCACATGTACCACATCTTCTTTCTCCATCCATCTATTGATTAACACTTAGGTTGTTCCATATCTTGGCTATCTATATATATAAAAGCCTAAGCAACTGGATGACCAGCCAACTGGCCGGTAGCTATGACAGCACACTGACTACCAAGGGGCAGACGCTCAACACAGGAGCAGAAACCACAGGCATGGAACAGACTGATGAATCTCAGAGGGAAAGGGAGAGGGGGGGCAGTGGGAAGAAATTAATCAAAGATCTTATATGCATACTAGAGGCCCAGTGCACAGATTCATGTACTGGTGGGGTCCCTCAGCCTGGCCTGCAGGGATCAGGCCAAAACCATTCTGGTGCACAAATCCAGCTCTCCAACATCCCTCAAAGGTCCCAGATTGCAAGAGGGTACAGACCAGGATGAGCAACCCCACCCCTGGGCCTCTAGTTGCAAATAATGCTGCAATGAGCATAGGATCCATATTCTTTTCAAATTAGTGTTTTTATTTTCTTTGAATAAATACCCAGAAGTGAAATTGCTGGGTCACATAGTAGTTCTATTTTTAGAATTTGGAGGAACCTTCATACTGTTTTCCATAGTGTTTGCACCAATCAGAATTCCTACCAACAGTGCACAAGGGTTCTCCTTTCTCCACATCCTGATCAACAGTCATTGTTTGCTGATTTTTTTGGTAATGAACATTCTAACAGGTGTGAGGTGGTATCTGTTGTGGCTCTGATTTGCATTTCCCTGATGGTTAGTGATGTTGAGCATCTTTTCATATGTCAGTATGTCTTCTTTTGAGAAGTGTCTTTTCATGTTCTCTGTGGGGTGCTGGGGTCCAACCCCAGCAGGTCCAGGGGTTCCCAAAGGTGTAGACGGAGTCGGCGAAGAAGGAATGACACGGAGACAGCGTTCAGTTGATCAGCAGCCTAGCCAGGATCTCTAGCCAGGATCTCCAGCCAAGTTCTGGTCTGGATCTCCAGCCAAGTTCTGTTCAGGATCTCCAGCGAAGTTCTGGTTAGGATCTCCAGCCAGGTTCTGTGTCCATGTTCTCTTGCTAGGTTCTCCAGCCAGGTTTTCCAGGTTCTCCAGCCAGGTTCTGTAGCCATGTTCCCTCGCTAGGTTCTCCAGCCAGGTTCTGTCCAGGTTCTCCAGCCAGGTTCAGTCACCAGGTTCTAGACAGGTTCTCTTGCCATGTTCTATCCAGGTTCTGTAGCCAGGTTCTGTCTCTAGGTTCTTCAGCCAGGTTCTCTCGCTAGGTTCTGTCTCTAGGTTCTGTGGCCAGTTTCTATCCAGGATCTTTTGCCATGTTCTCTCGCTAGGTTCTGTCTCTAGGTTCTGTCTCCAGTTTCTGTCCAGGATCTTTTGCCATGTTCTCTCCAGCTTAGTTCTTCTGTCTCTAGGTTCTGTGCAGGTTTTGTGCTAGGTTCTGTGTCCTGTTGTCTTGTTACATCTGTATTTATACCAGTTGATTCCAATCCTATCAATCTCTATTCCAAAGGTTAGGGCGTTTCTTATCTCCATTCCAGGGAGTAAAGATTATGTAGCTTAAGCATGATTGTTCATAGTTAAAGTGATTAATTACCTGCCTGGCACTTAGTTAAGGGGTTTTATTCCCTCCCTAACTTCAGGGGAAAATCCCTACCTGGGGAAACAACCTTTCTCAGAGAGGTGACCTTGGTTAAAACACATAGTGCCAAGAAGGTGAGCAAACATATTAAGAACAGTATGCCATATATGCCAGGTCCCTTGAAACAGCAAGGATGGACCGGCTCCCGGCAGTGGGGCTCCCCCTTGACTTCTCCTCAGCCTGGACCTAAGGGTTTGCTCCTCTCCTAATGGTCTCCTTTAGCAGCCCCTGGTTCCCCAGTCTTCAACCACTTTAACAAAACCAGTTAAACATACCTCAGGTTACCCATGCTATTAAACACCATTAATGTGAAGTTTAATAATTAAAATGTATTTATTAATATATATGTATATTTATGCAATTAATATTAACTATTAAAAAGGCAAGAAATTTAGATTTACAAATTCAACATGGTTTGATTTTTAAAACTATGCTCATTAATTATCATGCCTTTTATACACATAGAAGTTTAGAGATTGAACAGTCACTTATTAGAGACACTAATGACAAATCAGTATATGAGACAAGACATATGACAAGCTGTGTGGCAGGTGGAAAGGAAGAAGGAAGAAAGATATTAAAAACACCTAGGGAGACCTAACTGGTTTGGCTCAGTGGATAGAACATCAGCCTGCGGACTGAAGGGTCCCGGGTTCAATTCCAGTCAAAGGCATATGCCCGGGTTTCAGACTCCATCCCCAGTGTGGGGCGTGCAGGAGGCAACCAATCAATGATTCTCTCTCATCATTGATGTTTCTCTCTCTCTCTCTCTCTCTCTCTCTCTCTCTCTCTCTCTCTCTCTCTCTCTCTTTCCTCTCTGAAATCAATAAAAATATATTTTAAAACAAAACAAAACAACACCTAGGGAAAGGCAAGGCTTTGAACTTACAGAACCCTGTGTGCTCATGTGAACAGGACAGGTTGAAGCAGTAAATTGTTTTTCCTACACCACAAGATGTCCTTCTGTCAGTCAGCTCCAAGGCAGACAAGCTAGCACAGGAGGGAAAGGGTCAAGGGTACTGGTTAGGAAGGGGGAAATTAGGGGAGCACTAAGTTAATCCTTTAGTGATTGAAGTAGGCCTCAACCCTCCACTTTGCAGATCAAATCATCTTTATCATCAGCAGCACATGACAGTTCACATTTTGACCATTTTTAACAAGTCCCAAGTGCTGGATTAGCACTGTCTCACACATCCTCTCATTTAATCCTCATAGCTCTCCTATAAGACAGGAACTGACACTGTCCCCATTTGACAGATGAGGGAACTGATTGGTGAGTTGGGATCTGACACCCCAATGACTGGCATCCAGAGCCGGTGCCATTGAAAACTGCACCAGCTTTCTGATGGAGAAAGGCCTTAGGGACAGTGAAAATGTCCCCAAATGGTGGAACTGGGGAAGGACATCTCAAGGTCAGCTAGAGGGAGTGTTCAGTAGGGCAGGCCTTTCCTTGGTCAGGCATCCACAGAACAAAAAAGATGTTCTACAGAAGTCAAGTGGGGAGTTGAAAGTTTATTCCAAATGTGCTTGATCTTTGAAGAGGAATCATGAAATCCAGCTATATGAACTCTCCAACTTAGAGCCCCACTGTCAGATTGGTGGCCTGGAAGCTGTTCCTCTGATACTATTGGTAAGACTGCCTCTTGTGGGCACCTCTCCCCTGAGTACTGGAACCATCCATCCTCCCCTCCGCCCCACTTTGGGCAATTATGCTCAATTGTGTTCAATCTGTAAATGTCCAGACAACTTGTCATGACCATGTCACACATTACAATGTGTCCAGCAAGGAGGAATCTTCCTGAACCCAGCAAGGAAAGGGAAGCCCAGAGAGGTAAAGTGACTTTTAGTTATGCCATTTTATAAATTAATCTATGTCATAAATGTGCCTAGATTAATTTTCCTGAAATTCAGTCCTGACCATGTTACTCTGCTTTTTAATGGTTGTCAGTTCCCTCTCCAATGATATCCAAGCTCCCCTCCCTCTCCAGCCTTTGTCCCCACCAAGACTTCAGGCCCCTCAAATGCCAAACTAAACAGAGATCCCTCAACTCAGGCCAGGCACTGTCACTATAATGCTGCAGCTGCTGCTGCTCCCTTCCCTCACCATCTGTCCCACCTTGTTTGTTGAGCATCTACTATGCGCCCAAGGTTGGGTAGGGAAACACCCACATGAATAGACCTGGTACCCAACTTCTTATGGCCCAAATGTATCTCCATGGGTTCCCCTGAACCTCCTTCATACCCAGAAGGCCACATCCCCCTGGGAGCTTTCCTGCCTCAACTTCAGGGCTCTGTGCCTACCAATGGAGCGCACGTAGGTCCTGGGCAACTCTTGGGCCTCACCAAGACCTTCATCTTCACTGTGCACTCTCAGGCACCTGCACGCTGGTGGGCACATAGTAGGCGCTCAAGATATGTTTGTTAAGCAACCAAGTCAGTAATCTCTTATTTAAGTGGGCAAAAGGAGAACTGAGTTTTATGTTGCCTTTTCCTTCCCCTGTTCCCTCTCCTCCTCCTTATGAGAGATACAGAGAAAAGCTGATGGGTTAAGAAGGAAGAGGTTGAGAAGCAAACCTGTCACCATGTGGGTTTTCCTAGAACAGAGTGAGGCAGAAGCAACCAGACTTGCTCCTTCTGGGGCCTGCCAGCCCACTTGTCTGGATGGCTTCTCTCAATCCTGTCTTAATCCTCCTGCCTCCTGGTCTGGTGATGCCCAAGCCTTTACTTGCTCTTAGGGTGCTTGGCTGCATAGTCTGACCCAGCAAGGGTGGTGTGTTATTGAGTTGTGGGGTATTGATTGCCTCCCATTCAAGACATTTCAGACAGTTTCCTGAAAATGATAGTGTTCTCACTGCTTTCAAGAGAGGCCATTTTGATGAGAAAAGAAGATACCCCTGGGAAAACTCATGTGTGCCCAGCAAAGCAAGAGCCACTCAGCTGGGAGCTGGGCTCCTCCTGGGGTAGCTCAGGGATCCTGGTAAAGTCAGGACAGGTGGTGGACTCAGGTCTCTGTTCATTTATTCATCTGACCCTATTCATTTTCTTTATTGCACATATCATATCACAGGCTATGAGTATAGATGGTGGATCCTTTGCCTGTTGACTGTCACCAGACTGGGAGGGTAAGACCACATCTGTTTTGTCTTCCATTGTTAGCCCCTATGACAGGGCATGGCACATAGTAGTTGCCCAATATTTTTTTAAAAAGATGAATAAACAATCAAAAACTTAGACTCAAAAATCAACTCTCACTGGAATTTCTGGCAAGTTGTCTGAACTCTTTGCACCTCAGTTTCCTTGTCTGTAAAATCAGTCAATAAAAGTAGTACCCACCCCCTTGGATTGTTGGGAGGGTTTCGTGAGATACCACTTGTCAAGGATTTGTCTGGCACACAAAAAAAGCTCTGGAAATGCTGGTTTCCGTTATTTTCATGATTAGATGAACTCTACAGGGAGAACTAAATGGAGAGTACTCCAAATTGCAAAGGTTCTGGGGACTCCATGTTTCCAGTGAGTCAGGACCTTATTCTGCTCCACCATTCCTGGGCTTGGAGCTTTGAATGTGAGACCTGGAGTCAGGAATTGAACACACAGCACATCTAGCCTCGGGGTGTGCCTTTGCAGTGAATATTAATGTGTTAGTGCTCAGGCTGTCATAACAAAATACTACAGGGGGACTTAAATAACAGAAATTAATTTCTCTATATTTCTGGAGGCTGGCTGTCCAAAGTGCTGGCAAATTCAGTTTCTAGTGAGGGCTCTCTTCTGGCTTGCAGATGGCCACCTTCTTGCTGTGTCCTCACATGACATTTCCTTGATGGGTGTCCATGGAGAGAGAGCAAACTCTCTGGTGTCTATTATAAGGACATTAATCCTATCATGAGAGCCCCCCGCCCCCCGCCATGTCTTTAACCCTAATTACCTTCCGAAGGCCATCTTTAAATACATCCTATTGGAGGTTAAGGCTTGAACATATGAATTGGGGGTGGGGGGACAGACATTCAATCCACAACAGTGTGAATATTTACTGACGTGGCCTGTTGGTCTGTGCACTCTAACCATGTCTCTATTCCCTTGCTGAGGGATTCAATTGGGATGGAGCCAATTGTATTGGCCACACACAAGTCCAATCAACCAATGGGACTATCTGTTGATGATGTCATTTTCTGGGGCACCCTCCTCTGTTGGAGGACTGTCCCAAAAGACTAGGAGTGCTTTTCTGCTCCTCTAACATGAAGACTGTTTTTCCCTTTCAATCATTCACTTTTTGTTGTTTATCTTTCAGACACACCCAACAGAAAACTAATTTGAAACAGTGCTTATGCTGGTATATAGCCTATTAAAACCCCCACAGACTGGGCATGTGTGTCTATGGGGGGAAGAATGAGAAGGGATGTCCCCATGTCACCCTAAAACTTCATTAGGAATTGCTGGTTTGGTTCCTTATAAGTTTCTAGCTAAGCATAAACTTTTCATTTTATCTCCATTTTACCTCAGCACACCCTCACACCAAAACCTAATCACTTAGAGCAATATTAGCACCAGGATGGTATTTACCCTAATATCCTGGGAGGGTGAGGTTCTAGCAAGCACAATGACGGCTTGTTACAGCGACTGAATGCTCCAGGGAACACTCTTCGTGGGGTCTGTGTGCCTTTGTGGGAGAACATTGAATACTAATTGCATGTTTAGAGCTCACTCTGCCATTACCTTTAAGATACAATTTCCTACACAATACAACTTTCACATGACTGTAGATATACTCTGAGATATGCCTCAGCCCTTACATTTTTAGATATAAAAATAAAACACGAAGGCAAGAGAAATATTTTTGATGAGTGATGAATACATCTGCCTAGAAGAGCTCTTGGATCCTAAAAGATATTCAATAGCTATGTTTTTACTAAAAAAATAAATGCATAAAAATCAGCATTTTTTATCCCAGCTTGATCTACTGCTAACTTGTCTGCTAACCTAGGGCAAGAGAAATCCCTCTTTGAACATAAAACAAACTAATAACAAAGGGCTGTGATCTCAACCTACCCCAGAGGATTTTTTGGAAGAAAACTGAAATTTTTAGAGCCTTTGTTAAAACAATGTATTAGTAAGAGACCAAATGGAGACTGGCTTTACTTCCTAAATTAGAGACTTTTTTGATATATATATATATATATATATATATATATATATATATAGAGAGAGAGAGAGAGAGAGAGAGAGAGAGAGAGAGAGAGAGAGCTCTAAAATATAGACTTAGAAAACATACTTTCTCATAATTTTTGCACCCTAGTGGGGGAGGTAGATGAGCCAACTAAACTTTATCACATGAGACGTAAGTGCACTGGCTGCAAAGGGACCCGGGGGCGGGGGGGGGGGGGGGGGTTCCACCCCTGCAGACAAAGGGTCGGACAAGAAAGCCTCCCCAGGAGAGTGACCTTTGAGCTGGAGGACAAGTAGGCGTGGTAGGCCCAAGGCCAGAGAGGACATTCCAGTCCAGGAGAACCAGATAAGCAGAAGTAGGGAAAGGGAGGGATGGGAGATAAAACTGAATTCTTTGGAGAAATTGACATGCTTGGAATGCAGGACATCTTTGAATGAAATAGAAAAAGAGGTCCAGGAAAGAAAGACAGATTTGCTAGTGAGGGTCATCCATGCCCTGCTGAGGACTGTATCTTCTATCTTAATTCTGTGTGGATTTTATTTTATTTATTTTTTAAAATTATTTTCAGAGAGGAAAAGAGAGGGAAAGAGAGACAAAAACATCAATGATGAGAGAATCAAGGATCAGCTGCCTCCTGCACGCCCCCTGCTGCGGACCAAGCCCACAACCTGGGCATGTGCCCTGTCCAGGAATCCAAATGTGACCTCTCAGGTCAATGCTCAACCACTGAGGCACACAGGCTGGGCTGGATTTTATTTTAATATTTAATGTTTTACTTTTATTTGGTCTTAGAAAAAGAAATGGAACTTTACTGTACATACACTAAATCTGTCATAATAACAAAGAACTAGGATAGAAGACGGGATCTCGGAAGGGCCCCCTGCTTTACCTCTTAGCTTACTTGGGCATCTCCACAGCTCTTCTGCCTTTGCCTGTCAGAGTCTCCTCTACATACATTCCTTCATACAGAAGGCCTTGGCTCCAATGAGCAAACATTTGTTCAGCTTTTTGTGTATGCCAGGCCTTGCAGGAAACAATGAGTAAGAAATGGAGATCAAAGGGAGTAAAGTCTATGATGGCAACAGCCAAGAGTTTCAGAGTGTCCTCAGGTGGCAGAATGTGGAGGACTGGTGTTAGACTATGAGGAACTTGAGGCCTTGCCTCTTCCATCTTTCCTCATCAAAGCATGATAAATGTAACTGCGGTATTCCTACAGTTGGGTTGGCCCTCCTTCCACCTTTGTTACAGATGTAGCCACAACCTGGGGGTGTTATGCATGTGCCTGTGCTACACTGAAGTAGAAAATTACATCCACTCCTACAAGGGCCCAGACCCCCCTTAGGTGATAGGGTGACTAGGGAAATCTCATGGATGACATTCCTCATTGACCCAAATTTATGAGCAACTGCTGATTGGAACTAGATGCATAAAACAGAAATATTTCCCAGCACTGTAGTGAGTGATGGAGTTTAACCCGGACTGAGAAGCGAAGAAGGTTAAAGTGTGCCTGGCATGGAGAGGACAGTAAGGTGACAAGAGTAAATCACAAAGAGGAAGGACTGTTGGTCTGGGAATTAGGACAGAACATAAAGTATGCAGGATTTAAATTTGGGGAATAGACTTAAGGAAGCTAGACATTTTGGAAAGAAAGCAACATTATTAAAATCAGAAAAAATATCACTTCATCTCAACATTTTTGATTGTTGGAGGGAGAAGCACATTTTAAGAGTAGGCCAGAAAGGAGACTGTTTTTCCAAACATATGATGCCAAGAATTGGATTAATTTTAGATCTTGGTAAAGGAGGTATGTCTATGTAAAGCTAAGGAAAGTGGGCCTTTCAGGAAAACAGGCTGGCAAGGGATCATACCCCACAGGATTCTTAGATTTCCTCCCCAACTCTCCTGTATTAGTTTGGGGCCAAATCTAATCTTTTGTTTTCAAACAAGGCTCTATTCTAAAGTTCTTCTGAGGAAAAAAAAATAAAGGAAGTGAAGGAGATAGATGTAAGTGCAGTTGGAGAAACACACAGCCACACCAACAGAGCTCACTTTGAATTCCTGGTTGCAAAGCTGTGACAATCATCTACAAGTCTCAAGTATACTCACACCCCTGTTCCAAGTCTACAATGTAATTTTCTCTCTTTTGTCCTCAAATCCCTAACACCCCTTCCACATCCTTATCCCAGCTACTGACTTGTTCTTTTTTTACCTTACTGAGAAATTGAAGAAATCAGGAGAAAACTTTCCTACTTCCATTCTATCCCATCCCCTTCCCGCATCTGCACCATATTCACTGCCTTCTCACTTGCTACCCCAGATGAACTTTCCATGCTCCGTGTATACAAATAACCACTTAGGTACCAGATCCTGTCCTTTGTCACCTACTCAGCGATATTCCTCTTACAACTCTCCCTTCTTTGTTCATCAACCTTTTAAAAGGAGTTTTAGGAATAAAATAGGCAGGTTTAAGGGGTTTGAGAAATAAAGAGGGTCCATGGAGGAGGACTGCAAAGGTGAGGGCTTGGAGTTGCCAAAAGGCATACATTCACAGAGGGGGAAAAAAGGGTGCCACAGGATAAGGGGAGAGGAAGATATCTACTCACAGAAGATAGGAAAAAGCCACAGGGGATGGGGAGAAAGAGGAAACAAACTTTCACAGGGGATAAAGAAATGCTGAGGAATAGGAGAAAGGAAAACAGATTTTCACAGGAGACAGAGAATTCTACCACTGAAGGCACCTGGGACCTGGGCTTCCCTCCCTCTGGCAGGCTGCAGGCACCCAGGATCCAGGCTGGCTTTGCCCAGGCCAGCCTCAGCTGTGGGGACCGTGGGCAGGGAGCTTCTCCCAGGCTGCAACCATGGGGCAGGCAGCTTGTCCCTCTCCTGGGCCGAAGCCTGGTCCCCATTCCTCTCTCCCCAATGTTGAGTGTCTAAGTCATTATGGTGTGACAGCATATTTGCATATTAGCTCTTTATTATGTAGGATAGCCAAGATATGGAGGTATTCCATGTGTTCATCAATAGACTAGTGGATTTAAAAGTTGTGATATATATATAATGAAATATGACTTGACCATAAAATGAATGAAATCTTACTTTTTGAGACAACATGGATAGATCTAGAGGGTATAACAGTAACTGAAATAAATAAGTCAGAGAAAGACAAATACCATGTGATTTCACTTATATGTGTAATGTGAAGAGCAAAATAAGTGAACAAAATAGAAACAGACTAATAAATATAGAGAACAAACAGGGTTGCCAGAGGGGAGTGGGGTTGGGGAGCTGGGTGAAAAGGTGAAGGGATTAAGAACTACAGATTGGTAGTCACAAAACAGTCATGGGGATGTAAAGTGCAGCATCAAAATATAGACAATAATAATGTAATAACTATGACTAGTGCCAGGTGGGTACTTGAAATATCAGGAGGAACACTGTAAAGTATATGATTGTCTAGCCACTATACCGTACACCTGAAATGAATACAAAATAATATTGAATATAAACTGTAATTTAAAAATATAATTTTAAAAAATGAAGACCTGAAGGAATCATGGGAGTGAGCCAAGGAAGCCACAGGGAAACCTGGGAGAGAGCAGCCCAGTGAGAGGCACAGCTGGAGCCAGGGCCTGAGGCGGAACATGACCCCTTGCCCTGCACATGCACGGACTCTGCAGCCTGTCCCTGATCCTCTGCCATGTGCCCTGACACCATCACTTGCCAGGCTTCACAGCCTCACTATCAAGTCCTTTCCCTCTTTTGAGTCTTCATTGTACCAAAATCTGTGAAGTTTATCATTTGTCTTTTCTTGACTTTTGCAAAATAGTACCTCTGGTTCTCCTACTCGAATGGCTCCTCCTTCTCCCTCTTTCTCTTCTCCCCTCTCACATGCTACCCTTGGCCTTCCCCTTTACCATATTCCGACCTTAGGTATTGTCATTTCTTTCTATGAATTTAGCCATGATCTAAAATCTACTTCTTGATTCCCGACCTCTAAATACTAGATTCATCTACATGCAGATATCCTACAAGTATTTTAAGCTTGAAGTGTCAAAACACAACTGCACCACCCCCAAATTCAGAAGTGTTTCTTGTGTTTTCTGTCTTGATTACAACCTCCATTTCATACTTTAAATTGAAAACCACTTTCTCTATATTTGCTTCCTCTCTTCCTTACCTTATACATCCAATCACTGACCGATTCTTGTTTCTTCTCATGTCTTTAATCACTGCCCTAGTGGGGGACCCCACAATTTCCTACATGTTCTAAATTGGTTGGTTCACTGCCTCAGTCTCTCCTCTTTACAACTTGGCCCACAAACTCCAGCCAGATTGATTATTCTGTGTTCACAATCTTGAACAAATCGCAATGGTATCTGGTCCCTATCCCAGTGGCTCAAGATCTTTTTGGACACTGATGCTTGTCACATGATCTGCACTCTCTCCATATTCCTTGATATACAAAAGTGATCAGCATCACCATTGTTTGTTTTTCATCCAAATGGACATTAGGACATTGTCTGGCTCTCTCAAGACATGGTTTATACCATAATGGCAATCCTATGATGCCCCAGACAAGCCTTCTCACATAAGGGACCCCAGCTTCCTTCTGATGTCTATAGTCAGTCTGGTTCAGGTCAAGCATGCACCAAGTGAAAGTGGCCTGCATTCTTTCCTTAGCTTGGATATGAGTTGGAAGAATTGGTGGGACACTTCTGGAAGGCTGGTGTCTAGAGAGGTGAATCTAACTGTCAATAACTAGAGACACATTCAGTGTGATCCACTAGCTGACTGGGTCTTTTTCTTTTGCCACCTAAGAGAAAGCACTAATTGGCCCCTTATGGGCAGTTGTCATCGGTCTCAGTCTCCCCATCACCTCTCCCAAATGGGGCTCATTGATTCTCTCCATTTTAAAGGGGGAAAGAAGGAGATTTGTTCTATACTTGATTCTGTTGCATCCCAGAGAGATAAAAGAAAATGGAGATGGTAAGATCCCTAGGATTTAGGATATTAAGACTTGTCAACAATTGACTCACTTATCATAATGCTTTGCAATTTAGAAAAGTTCAAAGAAACAAAATCTGGAGGCAATCCAAATACAGCTGAGTATCCAATTTCCTGGCTACCCTGTATTTTCCAGGGGCCAATGCTGAACTTTCTCTGAGTCTGTGGCCCATCCTGGCACTGTATGAAAGCTCTAGGTTAGTGGATGTGACAAAGTGCTCTCTTGAGTCCCCCAGCCTCAGCTTCTTAGATAAAACTCCTCTTAGTGACCCCCAGCTCCTGAATGAGATGAGAGCCCGCACTTCCTTTACTGAGATTAAAACACACAGATTAGCTACAGCAATTTCTGAAGAAGGAAGGAAATTATCAGTCTTAACTTGGGCCTCTTTGCATCTAAAAAAGAAATGAAAGATACCTTCATTAAACAATTCCATTGTTCTTTCTCATGTCTATTACCCGATGTTACTGTAGCAACACAAAATGTCTCAGATGCCCTGAATCCAGGAATATGGTCTCCTGCCAGAGCTGCAGGGGATATGGATAATTCCTGGGCTCTTGTACTCAGGATGGATGTGGTCCTGGGATTTTGTTGTTGTTTTTTTGTTTGTTTATTTGTTTTTGGCAGAAATTCTATTGGACTCCATGTCTGTGGAGAAGTCAGTGATTTCACACTCTGAGGTCCCTTTCAGATTAAGCAACAGCAGAGCAGAGCTCTCATGTAAGACAACTTTTCTCATTTTTGTTGTAAGAAAAATATGCCAATATCCAGGGGCAAAGACAAGACAGAGATGGAACCACAGCATGTTTCTCTTATTTTAATGTACGTAGAATAAGCAGAAAGTGTGACTCTCAGCCCATAACTTTGGAACTGCAAGAAATACAACTTCCTTTATTTTCCAAAATTTAAGTTCAGTTCTATTTTGAGCTCCCAGCACCCACCATAAGGTCAGTCACCTCAGAGGTGCCCTCAATGACATCATGCCGCAGTTTGGGGACCACTGTCAGGAAGCCGGCATCAAGGCCCCTTCAGGCCCAGTGGCACTGTCTGCCTGCCACTCCACCCAGCCACTTCTGTCATGTCTTCTGGGGACCTAGTTCCCCCTAGCAGCCCTTCTAGGAAGCTGCCCTGCATACCCACTGCTGGTACTCTCATCCCTCTCTTCTTCCTCCCTCTGGTTCTTCTCCTCTTCCCACTTCTCCCCAGCCTCGGAACATTCCCTTTCAGTTCCAGTTCTGGGGAATCCTCTTCCTTTTATACTTCCTCCACGCCACTCTCTCCCTACTAGGGCCCTCCCACTCACTCAGCTCCAGGTTACTAGGCTCATTGCTCTTCTCTGAAGACTCCAAGCACACCTTAGCATTCACCATTATCTCTTCCAAGAGTGTCCCTTCCATCTGAAATTCACATAGCTCACCACAGTATCACCTACCCAGGGAGGCCTCTCTGACCACTCGACATGAAAATATACTCTCCACATCATCCCATCCCCAGACCCAGAATTTTGTGTTGCCTTTATCTGCTTTATTTATCTCCATAAACATATGATATATTTATTGCGTTATTTATTTATTATCCACCTCCCCAAAAGAGTGGAAGCACAATTATATTGGCCTAGAACAGTGATGGTGAACCTTTTGAGCTCAGCGTGTCAGCATTTTGAAAAACCCTAACTTAACTCTGGTGCCGTGTCACATATAGAAATTTTTTGATATTTGCAACCATAGTAAAACAAAGACTTATATTTTTGATATTTATTTTATATGTTTAAATGCCATTTAACAAAGAAAAATCAACCAAAAAAATGAGTTCGCGTGTCACCTCTGACACACGTGTCATAGGTTCGCCATCACTGGCCTAGAACAACAGTGCTAGGTACATGATATATTCAATAAATATACGAGGAACAAAGGAATTAATGGGTCTGGGGAGCATCTAGACTGTGATAGGCACTGTGCTAGACATCAGCATTCATTCCACCAGAAGGCAGAACCAAGAGTGGGCAAGGTGGCCGCCCTGAGTTTGGCTGGGTGATGATTGAGGCTTAAGAATCAAGGGGGCCACAGCAATGAGGTGTGTGGAGTGGGAGCACTGGGACTGAGAGGGGTTCCTGTGGTCTCTAGGATATTGGGTGAGGTTGGTCACGATGATGCAGCACTGTCTTCTAAGTTGATCACAGAGAACATAAAATATGACTTTCTAAGTAAGTCCTTTTCACAAATATGTACTTGGGCATGGTTTAGTGTGTTGGGACATGCAGTGAAAGAAACATGTAAATGATTTTCCCAGGGAACTTCCATTCTAGTGGAAGGAGACAAGTAATATCCAAAACCAGTAGATTGTGTCAGGGAGGAGGAGCTAAGGAGAACAAACACAACACAGGAGAGGCAAGAAACCATGAGGGTGGAGGACAGGGTGAGCTCACTAAGTACTGAAGAAGGGACTTAGAGGAGAGTCACAGTGAGCCACAGAGGTTTCAGGCCAGGCCAGAGGCTCTGCAGGGATTTAGGCCTGGAAGTGTGGGGACGCATCAACAACAAAGATCAATGTCACTTACTATGGGCCCAGAACTGTTCTGGGCATTGGGATACATTAATTAATAAATAGGCAAGGACCCCTGTCTTAGGAGAGCCTGGCTTCTAGACAATCAACAATCAATGTAATATGTGATTACATAGGATTTTAGAAGGTGCTAAGTGCTATGATAGAAGAAGGAGTATGCAAGGGCACTGGAAATTCAAGGTATTCAGTGTCTGCATGTTGGGGGGAAGTCAGAGACATCAGCGTGAAGAGATGGAATTAAAGTCATAAGGCTGATGGATGCACTGCCGTTGGCATACCTGGAGGTATCAAGGGTTGAGTCCTGGTACTCAGTGTCCAGTACAGCCACTAGAGATGAGGACCCATCATTTCCACTGGCTTTAGCAGTGTGGAGCTTTGTTCAAGGTGGGGCAAAAGCCTGATGGGAATGCTATCAAGTGGGAATAGGAAGAGAGAAATGGCAGTATGAACCCCTCTTTGAAGGTACTTTTATGTAAAGGGAAGGAGAAAATGGTGTGATAGAGGAGTATGGGAATCAAGATAAGTCTTTTTTACTTTCCTCAAAGAGAGAGCTAAGAGACATTTGAGGGCCAATGAGAATGATCTGGAATATGATGGTAGAGGAGAGATGGAGAATGTAGAAAGATAATCGTGGTAGGCAGGAGGGGATGGGATCCAGGACACATGTGAAGGCTGACCTTAGTGGGAACCTGGATGGTTCATCAAGGACCCAAGGTAAGGCCAAGTGGATGGGCTTGTTGCAGGTGAGTATAAATGTGTGTGGGATCTAGTATAAATGTGTGCGGGTCTGTTTTGAGGGGTTTTCTTTTCTTGGTGACTTAGGAAGCAAGATCTTCGTTTGAGCATGGGAACTGAGAAGGGGTGTGAGCTATTTTAGAGGAAAAAGTGTGAAATGGTCTCAGAGAGTGGGAGATGAGGGACGGCTGCCAGGAAGCACTAAGAAGTTCTCTATGGTTTGTGGTCATGAATTTGAAGTCAGACTACTCAGCACAGTTTTGTGTGTTTTTCCAGCCACATTTTCATGTGGAAGAAGGTGTGGGGTAGGTAGAAAGTCAAACTGAATCAGAGCTGTGCTTTTGCCAAGAAAGAACAACAATAAGAAAAAAAGAGAGAGTAGAGGGTATACATAAGGAAGTGGTTATAACTGACAGTGAAATTTAAGCCAGGAAAAAAGGTAATGGGGCATGAAAGGGTCAAGGACAGCAACAATGTGTTAGGATCAATGGATTGAAAGTCTCAAAGTTAGAGCTGGAGTAAAGAACAAATAAACTGGAAAGACTGGAGTTAGAATATTTGAAATTGAGATTATGGAAGGGTTCCAATTATTACTAATGACAAAATCAAGTATGACCAAAGCAGTAAGTGGCTAAAATCTGGTAGAAGACAAGACCAATGGAAGGTAGGAGGCCAAGGAAATGAGAAACTAGTAGAATACATGGGGTATTTATGAATGACATTAATTCACTGAGAATTATAAGACTAGGGGCCCAGTGCATGAATTCGTGCACCTTGAGGAACTGTGGGCTGAGAGGCTGTGGTAGGCACAGGGGCGGGTCTCAGCCCATCCTCTGTGCCCCCACCCAGACCCTCCCACCATGGCCCCCAGTCCCCTGTCTGCTGGCAGCCCCACTCCCACTGCCCCTGCTCCCACATGCTGAAGGCGCCGGCCCTGCTCACACCCACTGATAGCGTGGAGCAATTGGGGCCAGTGCCAGCAGCGGGTGCGAGTGGTGGCTGCTGCCCCGATTGCCCCTCAGGAGCAGGGGGAGGTGGAGAAGCCCTCAGGGGCAATCGGGGCTGGCAGCCACTGCTCGTACCCACTGATGGTGCCGAGTGATCGGGACCAGTGCCAGGCACTGGCAGCAGGTGCGAGTGGGGCTGGCACTGGCAGCAGGTGTAAATGCCGGGCAAGACCATAGCACACAGGAGCAAAGAATTTTCAGTAACTGCCAGAGGCTTGCCCCGATGACAGTGACCGGCACCCTGCCTTGGTCTGGCGCCCTTGCTAACGCTGTGGCCAAAGCCTGACATGTTCTGTACACGCCCCCTGGTGGTCAGTGCACGTCATAGTGACGGTTGTTCAGTTGTTCCGCCATTCAGTCTATTTGCATATTAACCTTTTATTATATAGGATAAGTGTTGGTGAGAATGACAGTATACAAGGAGCTAATTTCTACTCTTTAAATCTTTTATAAAAATATGATATATAGAAAAACTTTTTAGTCCAAACAGAACTTTTTAGTAACTTAGCAGAGAGCCTCAGACCTTTATTCCCCTACTTATTTAGGGGAAAAATGAAGTCCTCATATTACAACATACTTAAAAATAAATTCCAGATAAAGATCTAAATGGTTTAAAGTAGATACTAGAAGAAAATATAAGAGAAAATCTTAATAATAGTGGAGGTGATAAAAGTCTTCTGGAAAATGGAACTTTAACAGCAGAAGTCAAGAAAAAGTGCACAAACAGGTTTGACAGCAAAACTTGAAGAATATTTCTGTGCAGTAAAAGATTAAAGTGTAAGAACTTCCAGGATAGGTAAGAAGGTACTTGCTTGTGTTTTTATTATTAACCACATTATCTAAAAGAGGATTTGAGAACACTGACAGCAATGAACATAGACTAGAATAAAAGATCACACACACACACACACACACACAAATGAGACTGAAGGCCAAAAATATGGGAAGATAAAGTCAATAAAAATATATTCCATAATACCCTAAACAATTTGTAGAAATGAACAACATGTTTCTCTTTGAGCTTCCTAGAAGCCAGAAGAAAGTAGTAAATATTATCTATTTGTGGCTTCATAGATAATAAATAAGGCATTTGAGACCTACAGATTTCTGATAGTGACACAAGAAAGAATGTCTCTAGAACATCTCTTCTATCTTTGGGAATAAAAGAGCAATAAATAAATCTAACACAAATTGATGAATTATTTTCCCAATTTAATGTAGTCCCTTGATGTCAAACACACCTTAGAGTAGTAATGTTGGTATTTCCCATAAATGGGCTGGACCTCCACCTCTTTCATCCCCTCAGCCCTTTCACCACTGGTTGTGACAAGAAACCCAGCTGCACCAAGCATTTGGTGATTTCTGTAGACATTACTGAAGATTTGAGGGGCCACTGGGGAAGATAACACTTCAGGGTCTTGTCAATTACTGCCCATCTGCCATTCTGTCCTAGTCTTTCCAGCCTCTTGGTCCCTTCTCCTGCCTCCTCCTCCATTCCTGCCCATCCACACATGTGCCAGTCCTCTTCCATCCAGCAGCCGTTTTCCTCCCTCTGCTGCTAGAACCAGCCAGTGCACCAGACCCTTGGAGCCAGCCATCTACCCATAGCATTTCCCCAAATTGGGCTTCTCTCTAAAAAGGGCATCCTCCCTCTCCATGTCATACACTAGAATTGGGAAGCCAACAACCCCCTCCCCAGTCCCTCTAACTCCTATATGATGGGAGAGACCCTTGGCCAGCTCAGGGATGTCCCTGTCACTCCTTCCAGGCTGGCCATGTGGCTCAGAGTCTACTTCACAAAGGGTTGACCAGTGGATCTCCTTACAGTTCTCTCTCTGCTACTGCACTGGCTTTATAAATAAGTTTCTCATTTTCGTTATGAACCTACACAGTGGAAATAGACATTTAGATGAAGAGAATTTGAAATCACTTCTGATCTGGGCAAAGTACACAAGTGCCCATTTCTAAAACTGTTCTACAAATAGAACATAAAGGGCATTGTCGGATTCCACACACCCCTCCATCCCCCCCACCCCAACCCCGTGGCTTGTTTTTCTTGATGCCTGAAGTTTCTCCTCCTCCTCCTCCTCCTCCTCCTCCTCCTCCTCCTCCTCCTCCTCCTCCTCCTCCTCCTCCTCTTCCTCCTTTTACATTCTTTGCTTTAGTTATGAGGATTCTGACAAGTGCCTGAATTTCTGTGGAGATGATCAGGTAGGTATAGAGGACAGAAGGAGAGAAATAGGCACAGATTCAAGAACAAGAAGACCATCTGACATCTTTTTAGATAGAAGCAAGGTTTTGGCAAGGGAGGGAAATCTGTGTGCCAAAGCTGAGAGGAAATGAGAGGGAAACAGAAGAGGAAATACAGCATTATGTCCAATAAAATACTAAGAGACAACACATATGGAGTTACACTCATGAGCCTGGGGCTGTGCTCAGCGCTCTCCATTTAATCCTCCAACACCATTAGGAGTTGATGTTATTATTGCCATTTATGAGGGTGGGGAAACTGAGACACGAAGCTGTCACACAATTTCTCCAACTTTACAAGCTGCCAGGAGGTGACAGAGCTGGATGTGAAGCCAGGCAATTTGATCTGAATCTGTATTGAACCACTATGCTTTATTGACTTTCAAGTGAAACAAAAGGGTTGTTCTGGGTAAATGCCTGAGGGAATGGGGTTGGGAATGATGGAATCACTCCAAAAGCATTGGAGTCGGAGCACAGGGGGGATTGCATAGTGGTTTTGCCTCCCATTGATCAGAGCCAGGAGGGAGGAATCTGTGTTTCATTTCACAATTGGAAATAAGGCTTAAATGTGCATTCCCGTGGGAGAAGACAAAGAGTGAGGTAAACACAACTGAAGTTGAATGGTTCGAGAGACTAGAATCTTTTTGAAGAACAGGTTTGAACAGAGCATGGAAAGGTGCCAGATCTTGAATCAAGGAGTGAGACAGAGGAAGGGCAGAAGGGACCACTGAAGACCTTGAAATGCCATTGGTCCCAAGTCCTAATTTTGTTCAGGGGTTTCCTTTCTCTATACTTTCATTACAGCCTTTTAATGAAGATTTTTAAAAAAGAGGAGCAGCGGAGAGAGTGGATGGGCACTGTTATAGAGACCTACAGCACAGCGCCCCCACATGGGGACAGTGGGCTCTGATCTGGACACTACCCAATTCTAGGGGGTGCCAGTCACACTGACGAAGACAATGAAAACAGAATTGGTGACCCTGGATTTGTGCTATGTAGCTTCTAGTCCATTCCCTAAATGGACACTGGCAAAAGGATGGGATGGAAGAGGGAACCTCCTTCCACTGCCCCGCCTGTGGTCATTCTTGCCCTTGAGGTCACCAGCCCCGGACAGCTGGAAAATCAGGCCCCTGGCTTTCCCTCTCTACTCCGTTGCAGTCCTGGGTGCCTTCAGCCTGGTGACTATGGCAGCAGTCCAGCAGGAGCCAGGGAGGTGAAGCCAGGGCCTATGTAGGTGACACTGCCTTGTTCATTATAGTGCAAGTTCATTAGTAAAAAATGCAAATGACTCATTTCACTTCATCCTCTGACAGACTGTACTGGTAGCAGTAACCGGCTGCTCCCTGCACCTACCTGTCACTGTTGAGGGGGCTCTGCTCACTTTGTGCAAAAGGCCCACCGCCCTTCTGATAGATATATACATATATGTACATACCTATACACATCAACCAGCATTACTAGTAAAGCCGCCTCCTGGAAAAATGATCATCCACTGCCCCCTAGTGGACCAGATGCAAAGAGCCAATATACTGTCTAAGCAAATCAGAGTGGCGTTTTATTTCAGGAATAGTTTGCATGATCTGTTGTTTTAATCTTACTAGTAGCTCTGGTTCTTAATGAGTGACACTTAATAAATCAATCATGGGTGACTCTTTGTGGAGCTATATGTGAATTGTAAAAAGTCCCAACATTTTCAAGCAATATGTGAGCCTTCATTTGATGCTCATTTAAAAAATCGAATTACTATATCTTTAAGTTGGAAAAAGGCATTAAAGAGCTCAGGCTGCCACCTAGAAAAACCATGAGTTGCACCTGAGAGGGAAACAAGTTTATTTATAAGGCAGAAGCACTGGCTCTGCCTGTCTTATCACCTGATGTCACCTAATCAGCCTTGGCAGCTTTCAGGGCTTCACAATTTGCATTCTTCCTGATGGTCACATATCCTTCTAGTCAGGTGCCCTGTCACACTCAGCATAAGGAAGCTACATTTGTGATATGCTGACACAGTGAGGGGGGCTTGGTTCATCATAGTCACACCACAAAGGCTGTCTTAATGAGTCATTATCTTTGGACTTCTTTAGTTGAATTTGGCCTAGGATTATTCACTTAAAGATCATTTGATATTTGTCAATGTTACTTTTATTGTACTAAGAAACATATTTCTTAAGAAAGTTAATAATCTACTTTTATAGCCTTTCTGAGCTATTTATTAGTACTCATTTCAGAGACTTGAACAGATTGTTGTCTCAGAGTTCAGTGACTTTATTGCTCTGACCTTTTGGCATATCAACTAGCAGAATATTCTAGATACTAGAATAATTCCCTTTTCATTGCCATAAAAACCTTCATTGATGAAGTCTAGACTGACCATGCCCGAAGGCATCTCCCGAGTTATGGATTTGCTTCTCATCTGTGTATCTAGATAGAACAATGCTGATTATGTACTGTTCCTGCAGAGAATTGAAAACTAATAGTCCATTATTTTCTATACTTTGTGGTTCAGATGAGGAAACAGGGTTTAGATGGTCACCAAAGAAGTGATATCTGGGTGAAGTTGGCAGGGGGTAATGCTATATTCCCATCCAGGACAGCCCTGTTTATTTAATTTATTTATTTCAGGCTGACTATGGGATAAACACAGTGCTGTGACAGGAAACCTCCAAGAGAGAACAATGTTGGTGCAAAAGCTTTGGTGTGTGACACAGAGCAGGACTCAAATTTTTCCATCCTGTATAGCTCAGAAACCACAGTCAGCGAAGTGCTTCAAAATTCTTCCTAAGCCAACTGTAGTTTTCCTCAGAACGTCACAGGAAGTGCTGCTGGTGATTCAGCAGGTTAAACTTTTCCTCCCAAGTCAGAAGTAAGCAGAGGCTGCAGTCCAGTGTGGTTCTAGTGGTTGGCGGGGGAGGGGGCGGGGGTTGAGGAGCGGGGGGAGGCTTGTTTACTAACTGGTCAGAATGTTTCAGCCGTGACACTTGAATGGCTGTTAAATGACACAGTGAACCCTCAATGATGGAAATTTTTAATGCAATAATAAAAATTAAATAGGTGAGGGGTATAACTTATCAGAGAGAAATGGGTCAGTAGAGCTGCTGTCCTGCGGGTCCCCATTCCAGCCCACTGAAGTCCTGTGACTGCCTGTTTTATTAAAGTTGGGCCAGATGCCCATTGAATGTCTCCATTTTTACCTGACCTGGTTTAAATCATTCAGTAAACATATGTCACAGACTCAGAGGCCCAAGAACCCAGTGGTCATCTGGTCTACCCCTGGCTGCCTCAGCCAGTATCTTTTTTGATATCACTCTAAAGAGGTACTTGAAGGAGGATTGCACTAAGTGCTAAAGGCAGGGAAAAAAGAAGGCAGAGTGGGATAATGGGGGAAAGCTAAGAATATTCTTTTATCTATTTTGGGAATTTTACAACCTAACTAGAAAAATCAAGACCAAACACAGGTAAAATGATTTAGAGGTGCACATGAAGAAAGTACATAGAACACAAGCAATATTTCTGCTTTCTAGCCTTACACTGGTGCCTCTTCCCATTCAGATCACCTGCTTTCATGCACCTGTTCCCAGCTGGCCATCGTTCAGCTGAGAAGCTGGCTTTCCCTGAGGCTTCATGCACGCCATGCTGACGCCTCTCCAGCTGATCTGTGGCCAGGCTGTCTTGCTGGTGATACTGAGCTTGTTTTATACCAGGGTATCAAAGCTGCTGCTATTGCTGCTACTGCAGTGGCTATAACCTGGTCTTTTATGTCTCCGTCTAGACAGAACATGATTGAATAAAGGACTCATCCAAGCCCTGTGTCGCACTGGCCATCTGGAAAGTGGCCAACCACTCTTTAGCAAATTGCCCTATTTAAATGCAGCTGCTGTGTTTCAGCATTTGCGCTACCAAGACAGACTGTACCATCCCTCTTCCTTCATTTATCTAGGCTGCTCCTCTTAATCTGCTCGGGAACTTAAAAAGACTGTTAATGTATGACAAGGCACTTGACCAGCCGGCCTCCCAAGCAGAGGAGGAGCATTTGTCTTGTGCTGGTTCATCCTTCCCTCAAAAGCAAGGGCACCTTGCGTGTTCTCCTGTCTTAATAAAAGCTGCCTTTATTAAGCATCCCATTAAGCATCACTGTGCCCAGCTATCCAACTCTGTAAATATTACCCTTTAGAAATGCTTTGAGAGGCCCTATGTGTGCCGCTGGCCTGAGAGCACATGCTGGCCATAGCAGTCAGGTAGTGACCTCAGACCTACAGTCTCCGTGGATAAAAGAGTGTTGTTTGACAGGTTGGTGGTACCTCTCTCCATTGGGAAAGATGGAGTACAATCATTATCAGATAACTAGGGGCCCAGGTATCTGATTCATGCACCTTGAAAGGAACTGTGGGCTGCAAGGCTGCGGTGGGCACAGGGGCGGGTCTAGGCCCATCCTCTGTGCCCCTGCCCTGCCCCTCCCGCCATGGCCCCTGGTCCCCTGTCTGCCGGCAACCCCACTTCTGCTGCCGCCACTCCCACGTGCTGACAGCGCTGGCCCCGCTTGCACCTGCTGATTGCACAAAGCCATTGGGGCTGGTGCCAGCAGCGGGTGCGAGCGGAGCCAGCGCCATCAGTAGATGGAGAAGCCCTCAGGGGCAATTGGGCCTGGCAGCCGCCACTCGCACCCACTGATGGCGATGAGCGATTGGGACTGGCACTGGGCACCAACAGCGGGTGCGAGTGGTGGCTCTGGTGCCGGCTGCGGGTGCAAGTGGGACCATAACTGGTAGCAGGTGCAAGAGGTGGCTGCTGACCCTGATCACCTCTCAGGAGCAGGGGATAGTGAAGAAGCCCTGAGGGGTGAGCAGGGCCGGCACCAGATGCTGGCAGCAGGTGTGGGTGGGGCCAGCGCCAGCAGCAGGTACAAGCACCAGGTGGGACTGCAGCGCACGGGAGCAAAGAATTTTCAGTAACCACCAGAGGCACACCCCAATGACAAGGACCAGCGCCCCACCTTGGTCTGGTGTCCCCGCTCACCTGCTCCACCATCCTGCCTTGGCCGATGCCTGCCATGTTCCACGCGCATCCCCTGATGATCAGTGCAAATCATAGTGACCAGTTGTTTGGCTGTTCCACCATTCAGTCTATTGAATATTAGGGCTATACTATCTAATAAAAGAGAAACATGGTAATTGGCATACGACCGCTACCCTTCCCATTGGCTAATCAGGGCGATATGCAAATTAACTGCCAGCCAAGATGGCGGCCGGCAGCCAGACAGCTTGAAACTAACATGAGGCTTGCTTGCTTCAGTGATGGAGGACTCCAACATTCCCCACCTGCTGCTGCAGGCCTCTGAGCTGCAACTCTAAGCAACTATGTAACAAATATAGAAGCTAAACAAAACCCCAGAAACCAGCTTTAGTCCGCCGGACTTCAGCCAGCAGGATCGCAACATTGTAAGCAAAGGCCAGAAACACACTTTCAGCAGCGGAGGCCTAAGAGCTGGAGCCAAGCCTCAAAGCTAAAGCTGGCCCAGAATAAAAAAAGAAAAAAGAAAAAAAGGAGCAGTTGGGAGCTTCAGTCACCCCCAGCCTGAAAAGAGCCCTCAGCCCCTCACCCAGACTGAACAGGCACCCCAGTGGGGACCCCCACCCTGAAGGATGTGTGACCAGCTGCAAACAGCCATCATCCCCTCACCCAGGCTGGCCACGCACCCCAGTGGGGACCTCCACCCTGATCCAGGACACCCTTCAGGGCAAACCAGCCGGCACCCACCCATGCACCAGGCCTCTACCCTATATAGTAAAAGGGTAATATGCCTCCCAGCACCGGGATCAGCGGAGCCACGAGGCCTCCTGGCACCGGGATCAGCATGACAGGGGGCAGCGCCCAAACCCCCTGATTGCCCTGCGGCTCTGTGTGTGACAGGGGGCGAGGCCACAACCTCCCTATCCACCCTGCTCTGTTCGTGACAGGGGAAGGCGCCCCAACACCCTGATAAGCCCTGCTCTGTGCCTGACAGGGGGGAGCTCCCCAACCCCGTGATAGCCCTGCGGCTCTGTGTGTGACAGGGTGCGGCGCCCCAACCCCCTGATCGGCCCTGCTCTGTGTGTGACAGGGTGTGGCGCCCCAACGCCCCCCCCACACACACACACGGGCCCTGCTCTGTGTGTGATGGGTTAGAGCCATAACCTCCCCATCGGCCCTGCCCTGAGTGTGAGAGTGGCGGTGCCCCAACCCCCTGATCGGCCCTGCTCTGTGGGTGATAGAGGGCGGCGCCCCAACCCCCTGATGGGCCCTGCTCTGTGCGTGACAGGGGGCAGCACCCCAACCCCCTGATTGGCCCTGCTCTGTGCGTGACAGGGTACAGAGCCCCCCCCCCATGGGCCCTGCTCTGTGAGTGACAGGGGGCAGTGCCCCAACTCCCCAATTGGCCCTGCTCTGAGCCCGACCAGGGGCTGCACCTAGGGATTGGGCCTGCCCTCTGCCACCCGGGAGCAGGCCTAAGCCAGCAGGTCGTTATCTCCCATGGGGTCCCAGACTGCGAGAGGGCACAGGCCGGGCTGAGGGACCCCCCTCCCCCACCGAGTGCACAAATTTTTGTGCACCGGGCCTCTAGTATATATATATAGAGAGAGAAGCCCGGCGCATGAAATTTGTGTACTGGAAGGGGGTGTCCCTCAGCCCAGCCTGCGCCCTCTCCAATCCGGGACCCCTCGGTGGATGTCCAACTGCCGGTCACAATCTGGGACTACTGGCTCTTAACACATTGTATGCAGGAAACGTATTTATACGTTTTACGTTGACTGGTAGTAGAGTGTGGGACACGTATTAATACGTTTTTTATAGACTAGCGGTAGAATGCGGGTAACGTATAAATACGTTTATTTTTATACTTTTTTATTGCTCTAAAGGGATGCTAAAATGCAGATATACGAATTCCAAAGGACAAAATTTGGGTCTCTAACACATACAATGGTGAATTATGTATGTACTTCCAGGTATAACGGTAATCTATTCAACTGCATAGAGCAGGGGTGGGCAAACTTTTTGACTCGAGGGCCACAATGGGTTCTTAAACTGGACCGGAGGGCCGGAACAAAAGCATGGATGGAGTGTTTGTGTGAACTAATATAAATTCAAAGTAAACATCTTATATAATAAAAGGGTAATATGCAAACTGACCCTAACAGCAGAAAGTCTGGGAATGGCTGGTGATTATGACACACACTGACCACCATGGGGCAGATGCTCAATGCAGGAGCTGCCCTCTGGTGGTCAGTGTGCTCTCACAGGGGGGAGCTCTGCTCAGCCACAAGCCAGGCTGAGGGCTGACAGTACAGCGGTGGTGGTGGGAGGCTCTCCTGCCTCCTCAGCAGTGCTAAGGATGTCCGACTGCAGCTTAGGCCTGCTCCCCACTGGTAAAGGACATCCCCTGAGGGCTGCCGGGCTGCCAGAGGGATGTCTGATTGCCATCTTAGGCCCAATACCCTGGGGAGCAGGCCTAAGCCAGCAAGTGGTCACCCCCAAGGGGTCCCAGACTGCGAGAGGGCACAGGCCAGGCTGAGGGACCCCCTACCCCCGAGTGCACAAATTTTTGTGCACCGGGCCTCTAGTCATTACATAAAAGGGTACAGTCTTTTTTTTTTTTTTAGTTTTATTCATTTCAAACAGGCCGGATCCGGCCCGCGGGCCGTAGTTTGCCCACAGCTGGCATAGAGTCATCCCTTCACATAATTCTCTGCCTCGCCACGCATTCAGTGCAATTCTAAGAAAAATAATTCAGTATACATTTTATAGTAAATCACAAAAAGTTTCATTGAAAAAAAATATATAAAACTAAAGTTACCGTAATTTTACTGAACGTTGCCATTTGCGCAAAAAATTAGCAAAAATGGCCCATGCCACCTGTTAGCGCACGATAAAAACTACCTGCAAACAATGTGTTAACTGCTTGTCTGCCTGCCTACCTGATCACCTCTAACCCCTTTGCCTGCCTGCCTGATTGCCCCTAACCACATCTGCCTGCCTGCCTGATCGCCCCTAACTGCCCTCCCTGCTGGCCTGATTGCCCTTAACTGCTCCCCTGCCGGCCTGATCCCTGCTAACCACCTCTGCCTCAGCCCCCGCACCTGGGACTCAGGCTTCCCTCCTCCAGCTGGCTGCAGGCACCTGAGACCTGGGCCTGCTTTGCCCAGGCCAGCCGCAGGCTCCCAGGAATGGAGGCAACTTCGCCTGAGCCAGCTGCAGCCACAGGTGCCTGGGACCCTGTGCAGCTTTGCCCGGGCCCAGCTTTGTCAGGAAGGACGTCCGGAAGGTCATCCATAAGATGTCCGGTCTAATTAGCATATTACCCTTTTATTAGTATAGATAGATGTCAACAAAGCCCCTGAGATTATTTGAATGAGTTAGAAGCAAAATGATGTCAGAGTAGTAATGAGCTCTCAGGTTTGTACCTTGGTTTTCTTTTTTTTTTTTAAGGAAATTGAAAAAGATTACTGAGGTTAAACAGTTTATTCAGGATGTTACTTTGGCCTGGTACTGATCACAGTAGTTCCCCCTTATCTGCTGTTTCTCTTTCTATGGTTTCAGTTACCTGCAGTCAATGGTAGTCTGAAAATATTAAGTGGAAAATTCCAGAAATAAACAATCCATAATTTTAAATTGCATGCCATTCTGAGTAACATGATGAAATCTCGAACTGTTCTGCGTGTCCACACTGTAGACACTCCCTGCCCTTGGTCACTTAGTAGCCATCTTAGTTATCAGATTGCAGCGCTTGTGTCCACATAACCTTTATTTTACTTAATAATAACCCCAAAGTAGCCGAAACCGGTTTGGCTCGGTGGATAGAGCGTCGGCCTGCGGACTGAAGGGTCCCAGGTTCGATTCCGGTCAAGGGCATGTACCTGGGTTGCGGGCATACCCCCAGTGGGGGATGTGCAGGAGGCAGCTGATCGATGTTTCTCTCTCATCGATGTTTCTAGCTCTCTATCTCTCTCCCTTCCTCTCTGTAAAAAATCAATAAAATATATATTAAAAAAAAATAATAATCCCAAAGTGCAGGCACAATGATGCTGACAATTCAGAGGCCAGAAAGTGCTTCCCTTAAATGAAAAACTGAGTATAGTATAATGCGATTCTTTGAGAGCCCACATTCACATAACTTTTATAACAGTTGATATAATTATTCTATTTTGTTATTAGTTATTATCGTTAATCTCTTAGTGTGCCTAATTTATAAATTAAACTTTATCATATATACATATAGGAAAAAAACATTTTACATATTTACTAGAAGCCCGGTGCACAAAATTGCATGGTCCCCGCCCACCCACATGGCCTTGCCATGCTTGCAGCCCTGCCCACCTGCGCCAGTCTTTGGTCATCATGGCATTAGGGCCACTGGGTTTTTATAATATAGATATGTTGGGTTTGGTACTATCCGCAGTTTCAGGCATTCACTGGGGGGTCTTGGAGTGTATCTCATGTGGATAAGGGGAGGGGGGTGCTGCTGTATTATCTGTTATTTATCAGGCAAATAACCCTGATGTGCTCACTGGTTTCATCAACTGCTTAACTCAGTTGGGTCTCAGTATCATTCAGTCTGGAAGCCAGAAACCAAAACAAGTGAGTGCTTATCAAATGTCGTGTGCTCGGCTCTAAACTAGACCCATTGGAAAAGAAACAAAATAGTACAATAAATGATCTTCACTATTAAATTCTCTTGGCGACAAAAATAAACAAACACAGGGGTATTTAGCACAGTGCAGCTATGAGGCCTGTGGGCTCTGGAGTCAGAGTTCCTGGGTTCAAATTCCAGATGCAATTTTGGGCAAATTTACCTTCTGAATGTTGTTTTTTTCATCAACAAAACTGGGTGCATATCTATCTCTTGGAATTATTTTTAGGAGAGGTTGCTGTACACTGTAAGAACTCAGCAAACCTTACTAATGGTAGTTCAATGGTGCACAATCTTGACAATAAGCACTAGAGGAATTCTGGAATGGATTAGCCAGATTCTGAAGGAAATATGAAGTCTGAGTAGGGGAAGGGAATCTGATGAAGGGAACCATGTGAGCAAGAGATACAAACGGGACCAGAGGAGGAGGTGGGGTACCTGGATGTTCCAGAGGGAAGAGCTCTCTTTTCAGGCATGGGGTGGAAATGTTGAATGAATGAGGGGTCATGTTGATGGAGAACCTTGAAAATCAAGCTAAAGGGTTTTACCCTAATCTAGTTGGTAACAGGGAACCATTGTGACTGCTTTGGCAGGTAAGTTACAGAGTGAGAGTCAAGGGTTAAAAAGTTAACTGGAGAAATTCAAAGCTGGGAGGCAGCATTCAAAGCCAGGCACTATTCCAGGCCCTATGGATGAGGAGATGGGTGAAGGGGGCCCCAGGAATATGGCATGGAATAAAGCTGGTGTTTCCTTCCCCACAAACAGACCTGATGCCTAGTAAACACTAGGTGGAGGGAGAGGAAGGCCCAGAAGCTGGTTTTGTGGACTCCCTTTTCATGCCAGGCCGGCTCAACCACTCCCATTTTAGCTTGCTCTAGGCAAGGTCTCTAGGAGGCTCTGGATGCTAATGATGCCACTCAGAAGGAAAGCTGCATCCTGTCCAATGAGCTAATAGGTTCAGTGTCGCATAAGTTTCGAGTTGACTTGAGAATAGTTCTCTAAGTGCAGAGGTCCTGCACGAAGCTGCAAGTCCCCGTTTGGAGTTCAGGGTAGAGATGTGGACATAATGATGTTGGCTTGGGGAAGACAGCTCAGCTCTGTAATCCTCAAGGAGCATTAGAAGACAGCAAAAGAAGAGAGCAAAAGAAGACAGCAGAGGGTGAAATCCCAACCTTAGAGGCATAAGGAAGGAGCTGAGAGGGGCAGGGAGCCAGCAGAAGCTGAGGGCAAAGGGACAATCTCCAGGAGGAAGTAATGGATGAGTCACTGAATGCCTGGGGAGCTGGGGGAAGATACGAGACAGAAAATTCCATTTGATTTATTAGAAATGGAACTAGTGGTAAGAAAAATGTCAGTGGGGACCAAAGAGACAATCCTGATGGCAAGGCAGTAGGAGGGAGTATGGAGTAGGACAGTAACATATTCACTAGGAGAGACACAGAGAGAGGGCAACAATGTACCATGAAGTTTTGAAATAACACGTTTCTAAAGGGTAATTGCATGAGAAAGTGACAGAACTCAATACACTAATGCAATTCTCATTAATAGATTGTACACTGAAAAAAATCTTAATAAGACACATGACACAGAAGTTTGCATTTATGTCATACTAAGGTTAAAAAAATAGAACAACTGAGATTTCTTTTGAATCAGACTGAACAAGAAAATAACATCGCCTGCAGTGGAGGCCACATCCCTTGAACTCAGCTAAGACCACAGCTCATTCCAGAGCTCAGCTACCTGAGCTCAGAGACCACAGGAACTTTAGCATGTCCAGTGCTTAGGCCACTTATGACTTCTGTTACCTTGGGCATGTCATTCAACCTCTTCCTGTCTCAGTTTCTCCATCTGTGAAATGGAAGTAATAAAATTGCCCACCCAAAGGGTTACGCACAGCTTTAGTGAGATGATGCACACAAACCAGCTAACGCACAGCCTGGCTCTTATTGAAGGAGACTGTCTTCGGTCACAGAAACAGACTGGCAGCCTTGATCTCACAGGAGAAGCAGTGGTTTTCTCTATTAGATACACACCTGCTATTATGCCAGGGTTTTCCTCCATGTCACATGCTGTTCCAAGTGAAGGTCACTGTGAGAAATGTCCCTGAGTGACCCAGGTCCTCCAAGAGCACAGTCGCGGGTGTTGGTGAGCCTCCCCTGCCACCTCCGTCTGGGCTTGGACAGTGCGGTTTCACCAAGCTCATATCTCACTCAAGGTTGTGGCCACTCCCTGGCTGAGATGTAAATCCCTCTGTTTAGGGAGAAACAGAGAAGCCTGGAGACTTATCCACTCCCTTTTAAATGGAAAAAGCTTGCTGTTGCTTCTGCCAAGTGAAGGGTCATGGAGGAGGACTATATGGGGTCACACCTGGAAGTGCTGTGAGTCACTTCTACCCTCTTTCCAGAAGTCAGTCTCATAGCCACCTGCATTACAAAATGCACAGAGAGGGACACGGGTCTGGTGATGAGCAGCCAGTCTTTGCCATGTAGCCTGAAAAGTAAGCTACCAAGGAAATAGCACACCATATGTCTCCTATGATATTGCTGCTGGTGGCATGAAATTCCCATTGCCACCAGGGAATTCTCTCCTCCTGTCACCTCACCTTTTTGCCCCTTCTTCCCATGCCTTTTGCCACTGTCCATCCTGCTGGACCCATCTCTTCACAGGCTCTAAGAGTAAACCATCTTCTTCTGTACTTTGGGTATGAAGTTATAAACTTCACACTTGGACTGTGTTCTTCCCTCCATCCTGTCTTTCCAAATTCCTCTCCCACCTTCAGCACTTGAATCAAATCCCCTCTCTTCCATAGAGTCTCCCTGACCACTGCATGCAGCCCTCCTTCTATAAGGCTCACTCTATGCCCCTCGCCCTGGGCTTTTCCCAGTCATCACCTCATTGTGAAGTGTCTCAGATCTGCCTCATATTTTAGTGCACTGGACGTACTAGAGTGGGTAGCTCTTAGCATTTAGTAGGTGCTCAATGCATTATTACTGGTCAAAGAGATTGAGGTAAAGTGACATGCCAACCTGAATCTCAGCTTCAGGTCCAAGTGTTTCCAGCAGCTTGGCTGTAGCCAGACACTTACCTCTGCCTCAGTGTCCTCATTCAGAACCGAAGACAATAATGCCTGCATCACCTTTCCTCCCAGGGAGGCTTGGAGGTGCGAGTTCAGGTGTGTGCAGAAAGACACAGAAGATTAAGTCACCAGGCTTGTCTGACTACGAGGCAACACAGGAGGTAGTCCTGGGATGGACTCAGGTGGTGTCCCAGCACCTGCCAGGGACCAGATAAAACCCTCCATTGTATCATAGACAACAAGGTGAAGGACTGGCCACCTGTGGTGCTTCTTGGAGACTGGAAATGTTTCCTCTGAAGTAAATAGGAAGAGGTAAGTCAGGAATGAACATCCCTGGTTTCTGGCTTGGAAGCTAGTGAAGAATATGGTGTGTGTTTTTTTTCCTGACAAAAGAAATAGCCGGTTAAAATCACTTTGTGGCTGCAACTCGGAGTTCCACTTAGAATGACATTTAACTCCACTAAAGATAAGCCCAGGGACCTATAGGTAAACAAACCATTCACCTTCCTTCTGGCAGGTTTTAGTTTTGCCTGGGACCTCTGGGTTCAGCCTGCAATGTCACTCAACCTAGGAAGGGGGGACCTGCTGAGTCCCTGTGCTTACCAGGCATCTCTGGGATCCGGAGCCATGAAGGAGCTCACTTCCCCATTTGTCAACCTGGGCGCAGGTGCCAGCCACATCCTGGAGGTGCTGAAAGGCCTTCACTGTTGTCAGTCTTCAACACGCCCGGTTAGCGTGAAGACTGCCTTGCCCGTAGGCCCTACGATCCACACAGACACTCTCACATAGAAACTCGTCACCTGCCAAGGTCTCCACCACGACCTCACAGAAACATCCCCCAGGCACACCTGTACACAGACATACACAGCCACCCTTAGCTTCAATTTGTCATTTTAGGCCAGTGGTAGGCAAACTGCGGCTTGCGAGCCACAATGTGGCTCTTTGGCCCCTTGACTCTGGCTCTTCCACAAAATACCAACTTCTGCGCATGGGCCACGAAGTTTCAATCACACTGTACGTGCACGCCCACACGTGGTATTTTGTGGAAGGACACACTCAAGGGACCAAAGAGCTGCATGTGGCTCACGAGCCACAGTTTGCCGACCACTGTTTTAGGCAATCGTCTAGCTACTGTCTTGAAA